>NW_023596576.1:43859131-43891163 GCF_011947565.3 Pollicipes pollicipes | reverse complement strand
GGCCACGGTGAAAACCGCCGCGGGTAAATTGGCGGGGAGGCAGACACGGTTCGGCCATTCGTAACAATACAGGCCACGCCAAAGGACGCCGTTTGTGTCATGAAGGTGGTGGATTTAGAGCTTATAACCCATAAATCTTCAGCCCATTCCATGTTTGGTGAGCCGGGTTTATGGGGCCCTAAAAGTTGGACACGACATGGGATGAGCTGGTGGCTAGTATCTGTCGATTTAAGTGCATAATGAGAGTGCGTGCTGGGCCTGATGGAGCTGCGAGCAGGGCAGCCAGCTGAAGCGGTGTCGAGTGTGACGGGGCACGCGCCCACAATTTCATATTTAAATTAATTGTGATTCCACGAAAACTGCATGGAAACGATGAATCCAAAGGGGTGTTGCCTCCAGTGCAGTATCTCAGAATCGGTGGATACCTGGCATGCCCCCCCCCCCCCCCCCCCACTATCAGTGCATACCTGGTATGACCTCAGTATCAGCGCATGCCTACATGCAATATCAGGATTTGTACTTAAACGGATTGCATTCTCCAACAAAATATTAACCCGTATTATCTTATGGGGCTGCTATCTACCAAGAAAAGTTTAGAAACTAGATTCGTGTGTCGATTTACCTAATTTGCGATCAGCTCACGACAGTACTCTATATAAAATTCCGTACACCTTCCCATCACCAAAACTTTTGAGATTCCTTTGCCTTGAATTACGGTTAATATTCCTTTTTAAAAATCTTGGTTGAAACGATAATTTCGACAGCTGATTAAAGTCAAGCACGTCATTATCAGATGGCTGAAATTTGTCTGCAAACTTCGTTCCGTTCGTTGTCACCCTGGTCCATGCCTCCACAGATTGATCGAAACACCCCCTGCACATCATCGCCTTTAACTGTCTTGCGAATATCTGTGTGACTATGACGGTTCTGAACAACAGACACGAAATAAACTGAACCAAGGCCGCGTGCTGGGAAAGTCTGTCTGTTAGGCATCGCCTCCAACGGTCTCGCTCGCATCATGCCTGATGATGACTGGCCTGCCTCCGGCGAACGTGGTGAACTGGGCCGAGCAGGGCTCACGTTGTCGTGAGCTGGGCCGAGCAGGGCTCACGTTGTAGTAGTGAACTGGGCCCGTTGCGGACAGCCAGTGCTGCATCGGTAGCATGTCGGGGCGGTTCCGTGCCCGTCCCAGCTTTGTCGGAGTCGGGGTGTAGCGGTGGTGAGACCTCGCCGCGGCCGTGTCGTTGCCGCTTATGTCTAGAGCTAGCCCGAATTGTGGGACTACCGAGGTCGTGTCGAGCCTCGCCGGTGTCGATTTGAGCCCGTGCAGAGATAGGCTTTGTTCGTGTTGAATTGCACTCAATGGTGGTGAGGTCGAGGTGAGGTCCGTGCGGAAATCCTTTGAACACGTCCGAATTTCATCGCCACCTTGAGCGCTGTTGGGAGTTTAAGTTGCGACTAATGCAAAACCTATGAAAATCTGATTGTTCATGAAGGCTGAAGATGAAAAACCTTTTACACGATAGCGTTATTTTTTCATTAGCGTCGTCAGACTAGCTACCTGTATAGCTTGTTGTGAGCCGTTGGCTGAAATTGTTAGGCACCCCGCCAAGAACGAAAATAAGGACTATGCAAATCACAAATTAGGAGCACAAACTGGGGTAGCAGTCACACGGCGAAGGCGTAAAAAGATGAGCCCATTATTCCCACTAAAACACATCTGTATGGGGCTTCACTTTTGACAGCACCGCATGATCTTAGCCTACTCGTTCTTACCTGTCCAACTCCAACTTAAAATCGTTAGCATTTTCGACACCCACATAAATGCACGTACGATTGCTTGGGGGATGGGGGGCATTCCACCAGAGCCCCCTTCCATGCGCCACTGGTTTGATAACTGGAAATGAGGTTATTTGCACCACAGAAGGCTGGTAAAGAGCGGAGAAAAAACAAATGCTTCCATGTGGTCAGGAGTGCCCCAAAGCTCACTGGCTGGCCTTCTTATTGTTCAGCTTTGTTAACGATCTTCTCAGCGTTCAACTTTTGGCAGGGCGCTTGTTGGCATCGAACCTCGTGGAAGCTCTTCCAAACGAAGATAGCACGAACAGTCGAAAACGTCGCACTGAAAAATACCTCAGCATTGCAGGCCTCGTTGCCATGAGCTCATGAAGGCTGAACGTGAAAAACGGTCGCATCATCTCCGGCTCAACAGGAGAGCTGGGGAAACTTCACCATCGACATCCTGGCTCAAAACTTCACCAAACTTGTCTAGTTAACTCCTGGGCTTGACCGTTGACCAGACGCTGACGTGCACGTCAGCGTCATCGTTTGTTCGTCGTCGTTTGTTCCATGGAACAAAAGCGTAGGAGAGGTGATGCAAAGGCCTTTTGCAGTTACCGTCTCGCTTGCAGGTCTCGTCATCACCCCACCTCCAAGCGGCTCCACCTCAGCACTCGCGCACAGTGACCCGCCATGTATTGTACTCCTAACCTGCCTGTACTGATGCGTCGCTGCGGCAACTCAGCCGCCTTCAAAAAGCCTCCAAACTCTGCTGCCCGTGTCATAACCAGCACCTGGAGGCGCGGCCATATTTCACCGGCTCTGAAGGCGCCCTGTCGGCTAATGGTGCGGGGGATCACTGGGAGCAGGGACTGCATAAAGATGCGCCAGGCGCTGCGCACCGAAGCTGCTCCCGTCGTTGCCCGGTCCATGTCCGTGTCTCCTAGCCAGGGGTCGTCCCCTGTTGAGCGGTCCGGCTGGGAGACCATGGTGCGGACTCCTACGTCATACGTGATAGATAGCTATAGGTTCTGAGGCTTCATCGGATGCATTGTGGTAACGTGCCTTACTGTCATCGCATTTGTCTCATGTATGCCGGAACTATCTGAATACTATTTATATGGCAGGTTAATGCAATACCTTCAATCAAACTGGAAAAGAGGTTGGAGGACACTGTTCTTGTCTCTTTCCATTCATAGTTCCACAGTGACTTAAGTCTCTTTCCATTCACAGTTCCACAGTGACTTTTGTCTCTTTCCATTCACAGTTCACTCTCCTTTCGCGTCCACTTCGCAGCTGAAGTGACTGCAAAGTGTAATTTACCACATCAATCATACATCGACTGGTGAAATTCGTCACGTTGAAATTGTAATGGCGCGAGCCGGAAGGAGGCCGGCTGGGCAACCACCGCAAATGTTTCCAGTGGCTGTGACGGCACCCGCATCATATCTCCTGAACACCGGCCGCCGCCACCAGCCCCAAAATATTCGCCCAGCGCCTCAAGACGTCGGCGCCCTAATGCCAGGCCGCTGCAAAAACTGCCGCCACTTAGTCCGACTCAGGCCCATGGCGGCTCAGACGACGACGGCACATTTTTGTTGTACGGTGCCAGAGTGCCAGCGGTAGCGCCTGTGCGGTATCCGAGCGCCGGCGATGGTGCCTGTGCGGTGTCAGAACGCCGGCGGTCGCGCCTGTGAGGTGTCAGAGCGCCGGCCTGCGGTGTTAGAGCGCCGGGCGGTGCCAGAGCGCCGGTGGTGGCGCCTGTGCGGTGCCAGAGCGCCGGCGGTCGCGCCTGTGTGGTGCCAGAGCGCCAGCCGTTGCGCCTGTGTGGTGCCAGAGCGCCAGCGGTCGCGCCTATGTGGTGCCAGAGCGCCAGCGGTCGCGCCTGTGCGGTGCCAGAGCGCCAGCGGTCGCGCCTGTGCGGTGTCAGAGCTCCAGCGGTCGAGGCTGTGGGGTGCCAGAGCGCCGCCGGTCGCGCCAGAGCGATACCAGACCGCCGGCGGTCGCGCCTGAGCGGTGTCAGAGCGCCGGCGGTCGCGCCCGAGCGGTACCAGAGCACCGGCGGTCGCGCCTGTGCGGTGTCAGAGCGCTGGCGTACGGTGCCAAGGCGCCGGCGGTCGCGCATGTACGGTGCCAGAGCGGCAGCGGTCGCGCCTATGTAGTGCCAGAGCGCCGGCGGTCGCGCATGTACGGTGCCAAAGCGCCGCCGGTCGCGCTTGTGCGGTGTCAGAGCGATGGCGTGCGGTGGCGGAGCGGCGGCGGTCGCGCCTGTGTGGTGCCAGAGCGCCGGCGGTCGCGCATGTACGGTGCCAAAGCGCCGCCGGTCGCGCCTGTGCGGTGTCAGAGCGCCAGCGATTGAGCCATGCTGCCGAGGTAGAGCGGTGGCGGTGCAGTCGAGACCGCGCTGGTGATCCCGGCGAGCTTGGCGGGCGCGGATAATGTGATAAGCTGAGTGATAATGTAATAAGCTGAGTGGTAATGTGATGGAAGGCCGCTATTTTGTGACGGTGGGGCCGATCTTTCTTTGTTGCTCTGAGACCATGCCGCCCGAAAATATGTTGGTTTCCTTTTTAATCAGAAGGGAGCATTTAATAACCTTTCCGCTTCAGCTGAAGGTGCGAATGTTTCACATGATGCCGTGTACGGTTTCAGAAACGGAGCTTAACACAAGGACGAACCAAGGACAACATTCATCTACTAGCACACATCGTTACACGCCATGTTTAGCGTTGTTCTGAAAGCAAACTTTGCATATTTTCGGGGCATACCGTCAATTGGCTCAAAAAGATAACAGGAACCGCGTAAAACTTTGGTAAATTGGAACACTCATTAGGGTAGCTACCACAGGGTGAAGCTAAATGCACAGCACTGATCACGGAAAACTCGCTGTGTAACCAGTTTGGGGTCCAAGCGGGAAACCATAACTCTCATCATGCGATGCGTGATGCTTTTTTTCCCCGCACAATTAGACCCCGAAAGCGGTGCAATCTGCGTACGAGCACCGACACCATGGCAGAACGCCCAAGCTGAGCTCACCAATTATTGGAATCACGTGGTCTTGAACCGTCGTCCTGATAGCGGCTCGACAACCCTCCCATCCTCTCCCACAATCTGAGAATATCAATCCGGCATGCTGGTGTATCTGTGTGGTTTTCAATGCGCATGTTTAACACGAAAAAACGCATCTAAAGCATCTTTGATTCCCAAGAATACACGGATTTTAAGAACACTGCACGTCGATCCGCAGTCGATGTGGGAGGAGCGCAGAAGCCGTCAAATCCTCCAATCGCGCGTGTCGGGCCAGCACTGTCATATTATACGGAGTGTTTCACATTTGTATAGGGTTTTGAACTGAAATAACTATCTTGAAAATGACAGCGTAGTTTACAGCCCTACTCTTTTAAGACAGATCCCCGTCTATTTTCTGAGCTATACGACAGCGAAGATGCGCGGACTTTTTCGCGGAGACTATTTCAAGCTCACCAAGGCATCCATGACCCCACCATGTCGTCATTCAAATCCTACCATTTCATTCGCCATGCGGCGATCAAGGCCAAGAAATATATTGGTCAAGTTGTTCATATCTGGCGTTCGCGAGCACGGCTTCCAGATATACCTGCCGCCGATTGGCCCTCAATGTTGTGCAGGATACACGGACGTAATCAAAGAATGCCGTATTGAGAAGCATGTAAACTAAGCAGAGAATGTTTGGTCTAGAACAGTCTTTTCCACTTAAAAGGATACCAAGTAGTCAAGAGTGATCTTATTCCATCATATCTGATGCCTGTTCCAATATCTTCAAATGTGGAGCATTCCGTTTAACGGAGCTCCGAATCATCAACATTTGCTCAAAATATCCGAAATCCACATTTCAATGTGCTCGGAATATAACAGAGAACACATCTGAGAGAAAGTTGTATGCTGCTGCATGTTACAGTATCTTAAATATTGGCATCCAACGCTAAAATAACGCGGTAATCAGGAACATTTACGTTTTACCTGGCATAATTGGAGACAGTTATTGACCTCGTAAGATAATGGCTACTACCAATCTCAAGACCTCGTTCGGATCAACCCACCGTTATATTTAAACGACTGAGAGGAGAAGGGGGCGGGGGCGCATCGACCTCACCCCACCCCCTCTATGAGTCCGCGTAAAGAAAATGAGTGGATCAGAATGGACGAATTAGGGAGAAGGTTAAACGGCGGTCTTCCGCGTGTGAAGCGGCGGCCCAACGTGCAGTACTTCATCGTCCAAGAGTATTCTCGTAGTTCAGTCCGTTTCAGTTCAGCCGGTGCCCTCAGGTCCGACGCACCCCAGGATGAGTTTATGACATTCTGTGATCGCATTGGGGGGGATTTTAAGCCAAATTTAACTCTCATATGGGTTTTTCGAAAAAAAGTCGGTAAGGACCGCCTATTGTTGTCGTGATTTATGGGAAAAGCTCAGGAAAAGAAAAGACGCAACGAGCACCGCGCGTCACGTGCTCTCGTCTTGGTAATGGTCTGTGTCCCAACACGACTGAAGCAGCACGCCATGTGCTTCTCGTCTTGGTAATAGTCTGTGTCCCAACACGACTGAAGCAGCACGTCATGTGCTTCTCGTCTTGGTAATAGTCTGTGTCCCAACACGACTGAAGCAGCACGTCATGTGCTTCTCGTCTTGGTAATGGTCTGTGTCCCAACACGACTGAAGCAGCACGCCATGTGCTTCTCGTCTTGGTAATAGTCTGTGTCCCAACACGACTGAAGCAGCACGTCATATGCTTCTCGTCTTGGTAATGGTCTGTGTCCCAACACGACTGAAGCAGCACGCCATGTGCTTCTCGTCTTGGTAATAGTCTGTGTCCCAACACGACTGAAGCAGCACGTCATGTGCTTCTCGTCTTGGTAATAGTCTGTGTCCCGACACGACTGAAGCAGCACGCCATGTGCTACTCGTCTTGGTAATGGTTTTTGTCTCGACATGACTGAAGCAGCACGTCGTGGTCTATAAGTGACAGAGACTAAAAAACGCGAAGCACAATCGGTAAAACGTTCGAATTTCCTAGAAAAACAATGCCGTGTTTCGGGATTCGCTTGAATGATTGTTTGACAGCGCACGAATACGCCCTGTCGGTTATCAAAATCGAGCGGCGAGCGACTTATTTTCCTCGCTCAGAGACTGAGACGGATGTCGGGACGCCACTTGGGCGGCGAACGTCACGCTTTATAAGTAAGAGGATAATGGAACAGACCAATTTCCGGCATTGAAGCGACGGAGTGTGAGTGGGTCAATGAGAAGCCAGAGATGATAGTCTTATGTTTTCCAGGCAGTGCAGTGGTCCGGATGAGACGGGGAGCCTCGGCACGGAGCAACATAACGAAGCAAGTGTGATGACCTCGTCTATTCATTTCATCAGGCCCGCTGCCAACGCGAGAGAGAGAGAGAGAGAGAGAGAGAGAGAGAGAGAGAGAGAGAGAGAGAGAGAGAGAGAGAGAGAGGAGAGAGAGAGAGAGGGAGGGGAGAAGAGAGAGGGAGAGAGAGAGAGGGAGAGGAGCAATTCAGTGATGGATGCGAAGCTTGTTGCTGGGCTGAATCGGACCAAATTGAGCAATCGGAGCCCCCGATACGTGATTGGATCCACAGCACGAAGGCTGGGCCAGGATATCTTCCATCTGGTGGCCAATCAATCCTCGATGGGCTCCAAGCGCATGAGGCATTGCAGGGCCAAGCCCAACAGTTTAAAGAAAAAGTTTGCCGCTCATCGCCGCCGATGATTCACAGGGATGGAAAGATGATAAGTGACCCAGCAAGTGAGGTATTGTTGACTGTCTCACAATTCTGGACTCTGGTGATCGGATTGAGAAGTTTGCTGTGGTTTCAATGTTTCGTCCAGGGCCGGGTGAACAGAGGCAGAGCGTGCGATTAAAGCCGTGCAGGAATGGAGAGCCGAAGGTCGGGCTGTTTAAGCGTGCTGCGATACCACGACTTTGGAAATGGGAGCGGTCAACGTGCTTGGATCCTACCTGAGCGGCTGTTGGGAAGGACGCGGCTCAGCTTGGCTTGCCTGTGATCTCATTGATCGTCCTGAAGGCCGTGTGTCCGGCGTCTATGGGCCGTCATCTGAGCTGGACACACTACTGCTTAACGGTTTCATAAGCACGGGGGACAGTTTGAGCTCCGGTATGGAGGGCACAGAGCTGAGAAAAGATCCCCTGATGGTGAAAGCCCTCTCCAAAAATCGCTGAATATGGCCCACTTGTTAATGAAGGGCGTGGTTTTCTTCCTTTTATTATTTATTTTACCTTTGGGGACGAGAATAGAAGCCAAATGCTATTGCGAGATAAATTCTGCTTAAATTTTGAAGTCGATAAACTTCAAAATCAGGCGTTTATCAAAATCTTCAAAATCGAAATCAGGCGTTTAATGCCTGCATGGAATAAATGGTCGGTGTTCTTCGCTATTCAACAGCTCATTGAGCTCTTTCCATTTAAACCGTTAGAATTCAAAAGTTTAGCAATAATTTAAATCTACAAAAATATTGGACACCACTCGAATGTATATGCAGATCGAAATGGGTAAAAGATCTGTACTACCATGTCCAAATATCCATGCTTGTCTGAAAATGTTTAATATTCTGTGGCAATGGATAAGCAGAAAAATGTAACCTTGCTTGAGTACGCGAGTTTTACAATCTCAGCAACACAAACTTCGACGTCCGGCCTTGCAGTGCCCGTACGCTGCTCAGCATCGGCCCGGTGACTACCACTAAGCAGTGACCAACGGACGGACGAAGATGTGTTGGTGGAATTATATGTTATGATACACTTAATGACGCATTAGTTATAATAGTATATCAATTGTATGTTAGTTCTATAAATTATGAAGCGATACAAGATTGTGCACAATTATGTATATAATAAGGGTAAAGGGAGAACATTCATTTTCGTGTTGTTTAAGCCAATATCCGTCCAGAGAACATCCTTAAAGTTATAAGAACGAGCTACGCCCCAGCCTGATCTTGGCAAGGTAGGGATTACTTTTGTATTTTGGTCATCTGTATATCTATAGCCAAACTGCTTTGAGATCTTGTGTACAGATCCCTCTTTTTGTCTCGTTCCGGCGAAGGTCTGTTTTATTGACGGCTAATCAGGGAGCACTAGCACTTTGAGGCCAATGCTGCAGTCACGAAAGCTACGCGCAAAAAGTTTTTAGGCCATCTCTGTCATCTGAGGATGGTCATACAGCATTCAAACATTTAGAGGGACTTTTAATCCCCAAAGACATTAAAGCAAGCACGAGATATGATGAAATTAGTTAGCTGATAGCTATCGGTACACTTTAAAGTGAAAAGTCTGCTCTAGACAAAAAAATATCCAGTAAATATACTCGTTCACAACTCATTGTCTGAGTGTGCCATGGAACGTTGCATAACGGCATTCACTTGTAGTCCTTCAATGTTCCGAGAGATGGCAACGCGAACTAGAAGTGTCTGCTGAGCCAAATGTCGCTATGTCCTGGTGTTTTGATCCTTTTTTGTGGTGTTCATCTATATTTACTGGTGAGTTTAGGATGCTTACTTGCATCCACATACTGGGTTATAGCACCGCTCGAAAGTGATTCGATTACAAGTCTCATTTCCGTAATACCAATGACGAAAATATAGCTTCTTGTATCATGTAGCCCAAAACGTAATTGGAATAACACGGTTTTCACAACATTGGCGGAAAACCGATTGACCGCGGTTGTATCTATATATCGTGCTCACGAACGCCAGGTATGAACGATTCGTCGGCTATATTGTCATTGACCTTGAACGTCGCATGGCCAGTGAAATAGTACGATTGGAACGATGTTACCATGGCGTCATGGTTGCCTGGGAAGCCCTGAAACAGGCTGCATGAAATAGTATGCACACATCAGCGAGCGCGTAGCTCGGAAACTAGGGCGCTTTGGGCCTTAACAAGGTCAGGGCTATGAGCTGCACCGATTGATCTTCAAGATTGCTATTTCAGCTCAAAACACTATACAAATTTGGAACACTCCCTTTAAGGGAATTCCTCACATTTCAAGATATTAAAACAGGCATCTTATATGATGAATCAAACCAACTTGTAACTACTGGTTTACAATTTAGTAAACATGTTCCTCAATGCGCCATGGTTTGATTGCGTCATCGTAACTGGCACAACATTGGTAGAGAGCCAGTTGCAGGCAGTTATATCCGGTAATCGCGCTCACGGACCCCAGATATGAACGCCTCGACAGCTATAATTGTATTGGATTTTAATCGCTGCATGGGCTATGGAATGGTGGGAATTATATGGCGTTATTATCACGTCATGAATGCCTAGGTGACTTCGAAATGATCTACCCGATATACCCTTCCCCATTTTTGCGGCCGTGTAACTCAGAAACTAGATGGCCTTGGGTTTTAAGAAGGGCATAATAATAAACAGCGCCGAAATGTCTCCAAGATGGGTACCTATGTTCAAACGTCCATGTGGGTGTGGAACACTTCCTTTAAACGACAATGAGGAGAGGAAAGAGTTTCTCTAGTTACACCTGGCCGCGCGGGAGATGCCGTTCGGCCTATATGGCAGCGGGATAGCCCCGGCGGTAGCCATCTCCAGGGGAGCGTTGGACATTCCCCAAAATCTCATTTTCAGAATGGGAAGTGGGGATCAGGAACCAATATTGGGATCCGAGAGCGTGCTTGTCAAAAACCGTGAATAACAAGAATGAAATTAGCAAGGAATACCGTCGCTGCTGCCCCTTGCAAGGAGTAACGCCGCCGCTGCCGCCGAGTGCCCCTTATTTTGACAGCCTCTGTTGCTTGCGACTGTCCCAGCCAATAGCTAGAGAGCATTTTCTGGATCGTGAATAGAGACTAGCAGAATCTCCCGGGCAAATCGGCCATCCAATGGTACCATGACGCGTTGCGCATAGTTCGGTCGTGAAAGCGTGAAGGCTGGCTTCCGCCGGAAGAGTTTGCTCGGCGAGCGCCTACGGGCCCGGATTAGCGAGCCTGTAGCGAAACGCATTGGATCCACGCTCGCATCGGAGTGTGCCTGGGTGACATCCCCTTTCATGGCAGGCATCCAAACCTGATGACTGCCCTGTCTTGGATGGTTTCACTATCTGCTTGCTTATGATTATTCTAGTCGCCTTATATCCATGTCGACTTTTTCCCTTTGAATTGTCTTCCAAGCTAAGGTTATCCGTGTCCGACTTGCATGATTCTTTGCTGACCTTTTAACTTTTTTCAATGATGTGCCCGATTGTGCGTTGATGCGTTTTTTATTTTACCTCAGACTTTTCACATTTGACTTAACTTTCCGTCGAGTGTTTTGCATTTCAATATTTGGTCCTTCGACTTTTTCCGAAAATGATTCCACACCTGTTGTCTTGCATTCCTTTTTACTTTTTGCCTTTGCTTGGAATGACTGACAATACTGTAAGCAAAAAGCAGCTTACGCTAACAGCGCGCTGTTTATACTTACCAACAACCGTGGACGCTTATCAAACGTACCTCGAAACCGTGGCCAATCACTTGCCACCGCTGTTGATCCCGTCAAGAGACTCACTGGCCCCAAATCCACCTAGGAATAGGCCTGGGCTGGCCGCAAGGAACGCGGAGTGGCAACTGTGTTGAATCACAATAATTTCTGCATATTCAACACAGCCAATCCATCACATCTAAGCATGCATCACTATGCGCTATCTACGCGCGATATCTGCACGTGTTTGCCTGGCTTACATCCACACCTGCCTACAGGCGTGGACGCTGACCCCCTTGAGAGCGAACATCCCCCCCCCCATCCGGCTGGGCGTTACGTCCGGCGCAGCATTGGGTTCCAGGCCCGTGAGGTCAATCGTGGATACTGCTGAGCGGGATAGGGGCTTGGAGAAGTGCGACCATTGACTGGCAGCACCGTAGTTACACATTTTACTCCCGGTGTACTGGCTATGGCGGAGGAGCCCGCTCCAAACAAAATCTGCCAGACCCCGCCGTCCTCCCGCTCCTTGGTGGGCATGTGGAGTAGACAAGCCACACCATTATCAGCGTGCTTTCAGAACGAACTTAAGTCCTGTCCAGCCTTAAAAAGCACTGTTGTTTAGGCGAGACTGAGCTGCCTCTCGCCACGTGGTTTTAGCTCCAAACCAAGTATAATGGAGAAGCTTGTGTCTGGCCTGGGCGGGCACACGGAACGCCAGCCAGGCATGGTGCAAGGAGCGAGGGACCGCCGGCGAACACTTTTTGTCGGGGTTGAAAAACTTTTCGGAATTAACGTATTCTCTTTAATCAAAGCAAAACAAGTAACGACAATTTTTCTGGCCACGTTGTAGCGAAATCGTGGATCTTACAAAATTACGCCACGTGTAACCCTAGTGACTCCGTAGAACGTTTACCCAGCAAATGGAATGGAGCGACTCTGGAATAATGGATGTAAAGGGAGGGGAGACAAAGTGCAAGCATAAACGACTACTTGTGGAGTAGCGTGACCCAGTGTTTGCTAAAACTAAGCCCAGTTTCTCGTCGCACATCAATTATGTCAGGGTCTCGTGTAAGCGGCTTCCGATACCAAGGCACCCCATGCTATGACTGCAGCATTCCAAACAAAGCAACAGCAGGCTTGTACGCCTGCCCGTGATGACGTCATTAGACATTGACGGTGTCATATGTGAGTCAGTGTGTGGTGGTCTGTGTCGGGCCTCGACAGTGTCATAGTTAGTCAGTGTGTGGTGGTCTGTGTCGGTTTCGACAGTATCATAGTCAGTCAGTGTGTGGTGGTCTGTGTCGGGCCTCGACAGTGTCATAGTTAGTCAGCGTGTGGTGGTCTGTGTCGGTTCTCGACGGTGTCATGGCCAGTCAGTGTGTGGTGGTCTGTGTCGGTTCTCGACGGTGTCATAGTCAGTCAGTGTGTGGCGATCTGTACCAGGCCTCGACGGTGTCACAGTCAGTCAGTGTTTGGTGGCCTGTGTCTGGCCTCACCGGTGTCATACGTACATCAATATTTTGTGGTGGACAGTGTCGGGCTGTTTAAACACGTCTCGTCCAGGCAGCTTCGGCTGATCACGCACTTCCCCGTGCCCAGCCGAGCCCGTCCGGGCCGCCGGGCGCAGGCCGCCAGCGGGCGTGCATGGGACGCGGCCGTGACGCCGGCCGAGTGGCACCGTTCGCAGCGGCGCCCGGGCTGTAAAATCGGCCGCCCGAACACGGCCCGCCTTTACGAGGCCCCGGACCTCACCGGATCCATCCCGGCGGGGTCGTCGCGCGGACGCGAACGGCGACGGGTAGTCTGGACATATGGAGACTCTGACTGTCCATCCGCCCGTCACGAAGGCCCTGTTCGTCCCTGTTGCCGTCAGGAGGACTCTGACTGTCGCTTCGGCCGTCAGGAGGACTCTGACCGTCGCTCCGGCCTTCAGGAAGTCGCTTCGGCCGTCAGGAGGACTCTGGCTGTCCCTCTAGTCGTCAGAGGTGCCTTGGACCGGGAGTTCGTCGGCCCATTACGGGGACCATGCCCATTTGGCATTCATAGCCATGACTGTCCATCCGGGCGCCAGGACTCTCACTGTCCGTCTATCAAGAGGACTCCGTCTATCCCTCTGGCAGGATAAGAGGACGATGCTCACCCAGGAAGGATAAAAAGAGGTGCCGGTTGGTAGGACAACGATGGATTGGATTCCAACCCAGGCAGTTTTGAATAGAACGCGCATATAAACAAAACGGCAATTGTATTCCCCTTCAGTTGGGCATGTGCTTGTGTGCTTGTGTGTAGATATAGGTGTGCCGGTACCCGCGCCTTTTTTGTGTCCGTGCCCGTGTCTGTGCTCGTGCCCGTGCCTGTTTCTGCACCTGTGCCTGTGCCCGTACCCGTGTCCGTGTCCGTGCCCGTGTCTGTGTCTGCATCTGCACCCGTGTCCGTGGTTGTGTCCGTGCCTGTGCTTGTATATGTGCGTGTGTGCGTGCGCGCGCGCGTGCGTGTGTGTGTCTGTGTGTGTGTTTCATGATTTATTTATGAATCATGAAACATACGTAAATCATATCGATTCATGACTGAAAGCACAGTTTGAAATGGGCCAAGGCTAATTCCGGACAATCTTGCAATATGATGGTCTTTGTCTGCAGCGCTGTATCAACCACTTATATTAACGAGGCGCCTATTGATTGGGACGCTTGCTCTCGGACTAAGGGCTCAAACAACGGAAGGCTTTTAGACTCGTACACATTTGAAAGTCCAACACGCCCATTTTTCTTCCGGCGGTGTGTCATCAGGTGCGTGGTTAGTGGCTATCTTCAAAGAGGAATCCGTCATTGGGGCCTATCACAAAAGCCTCCCGTAATAATCACTCTAGGCTAGCTGGCGCTGAAAACGGCGTTAGAACGCGCCAGCGAGTGGCCGCGTGGACTGACGAAAATGTGAATTGTGTTCAGCTGGCAAAGCTGATTTTGTCACAGGAGGTCGAGGACCTGGAGTGGACATATCAGTTTTGGAAGCTGAAGGTGCTTAGTATATCAGTGGTCCCATGATGGATTATATTTGCCTCATCACCAGTGTCAATGCTGAATAGGCACATATTCGGCTTAGATAGTGACTCCCATCTGACAGTAGCTGTGGCAGTCAAGTTGTTTTGGCTCGCTTTTCGTGATCCGCACTAATGAGGATAAGAGACACTTTTTGCACTACTTGTGAAATATGGCATGTCACATGCAATGCCATATTTCCTCACGCTTGTATTTGATGGATGTTTGCATGCGAGTGTAATTAGTGCATTTTGTTCATTTACACCACAATTTCTCAATGTAAAATCAATGTTACACAGGATTAAAAGCACATGGGAGTCCGCTTCCAGTCCGTTAATGATCTGCTCACTTGAGGTCTTCGACCCGTGGTGAAAAAATCAGTTTCTCAAACTGAACATCATTGGTATCTTTGTTGGCGCGTAAAGGATTCTATAAATCATAGGTTTTGGGAAGGCTTGGGTCAAATCTTACCTGCGAACTTTATGACAGTCTGCATGTAACTCCGAATACGGTCGAGCAGCCAATCAGATCCGGCCAGCCCTGTGGTTGCACCTGTTGATATTGTCACTAAAGCACTTCACGGATTGAATTTCAGGAACCGGCTCAGTCCACTCTGGCTAGTCCAGATCCAATCCGTCCGCCAATCCGCTTTTTACTGATTTATCAATCCAATCAGGGCCGGTCTGCCGTGCCAGAAGAAGTTATCAAATGAAATCGTGCCAATCCGCTCCCATCTAATGACTCACCATATGATACTTCAGGTGTGTATCCATTCTCGGACACATCAACTGATGAAATAACCTTACCTACGACAATGATTTCCATTTTTATTTGTATTTGTATTTGAAGTTAGCCGACACTCCACGTACATACGTGGCTGTAACGTGTTATGTGTGAGATAAAACAGCATGTCAAAAAGCAACGGAAAGCGATAAGGATAAAAAAGCATTGGCGCATACACGCATAACCAGTATGAGACAATCCTTTTGCACAAAAGGGGCGTGACAGCGCGCTTTAAACTTGCTGAATGCATCTACAGGCTTTGGCGATGCGCGGCAAAGTCCAGGTCATCCCGCGCGCCATACACATGGTCATATTTTCGGAGGTCAGTAACTACCCTGGTAGCGAACTTAACTACTTTAAGCAGCCTGGCCTCGTTAGTAGCTGACCCGTGGCCATAAACCGAAATGCAATAGCTCACGCGCGAGATGACTAGACCCTGCATTATGGTCGGCAGCACTCGTTGCGGGAGGACATGTCTCAGGTGTCCCGGGACCGATCAGGACGCCGATGCACTTTTTTACTCCATCACTGACGTTTGCGTCCCAGCTCAGGTGACCGTCAAACAGCACACCCAAGTTTGTTATGGTCAAGCTCTCCTGAGCGGTCTCCCCACCGACCCGTACGCTGACAAGGGAAAGCCGGCGGGTGTTCTGTCAGGTGCCAAGGAGGAATTCGGTGTTGGATGCATTAAACTTGAGACCGTGGGCATGGAACCATGAGGCTAGGCAGGGCATGGTGGTTTCCATGCGTTGGATGAAGAATGGAAGGTTGCGTTTAACATCGGCTATGATAATTTGGGTGTCGCCAGCGTACTGGGCTACATGAGCGTCTGCTGCGTGCAGGCTGAGGTCCTTGACAAAGACTGTGAATAAGAGAAGTCCAGGGTCTGATCACTGGAAGACTATCATTGTATTGGAGAGGGACTCGGAGGTCATTCTGCCACTAGAAGAGATACAGACTGGCTGGGAATGACCAAAGAGATGGGAGGAGAGCCATGCTGGGTCAATGTTAACACGCGCCCGGATGGCCGGTTGTGTATTTATTCTGCGTTCGGGTGTGGTCAGTTTGACCACCCCCGCTGAGATCTCAGGAACTAAGTGAGCTAGAGGTACCAAATTCACAGGGTGTGTTGACCTGCACGTGAACTTACTTAGGTTAAAGTTTAAGGTTCCTAGGTCATGACCTTTGGACCAAATGAAGTTAAACAAGGCGAAGTTCCAGGTTGGTCGCAAAAGGACTTCAAAAACCTAGATAAGTGTTGTAAGCAAAAGGTCACATGGTCATCTAAGGTCCGTGACCTTGTTTGACATTTTGAAGGTCATGATGACCAGTCATATAAGACCGCTTTGAGTTTTGCTTTTGGATAAGCTTCCAAGATTACGCTAGGCTATGGTCCTAAAAAAACGTTTATCTTAATCATTCTCTGTCAGTGACCTATTCTGACCTTTAAAAATATTTGAAGGGCTTACGATGCGGTTCCCATGAGCAATAAATTCGAAATGAACACCACGAACTACCTCATGCAGCACACGGCAGAGTGATAAAAGAGGTTGGTTTGACCTTGGTGTGACCTTCATACCTGACCTTAAACCATTGTAATTTGTTTATTTAATTGTTGTGGAGCCTAAAACATTATATATAAGCTATATGACTTCGTCAAACACTCCGTTGTTGGATCAGCTCGACCCATTCCCTTGCAATTTCCTTCGCTGCATTCATGGCCCAACTTTGACCTGCTATATGTCAGCGACCTGACAAGGTATATCTGTATTTCCGATTCCAAACGATCTGCTATTTAATTTTCTACAGGCACGCAAAATTTGGTGCAGCTACGCCGCCTTGCTCGGAAATAATTTTGTAAAAACCTTCAGGGGGTCAATTTGACCCCACCCGAGCGCGTGCTAAAGAGTTGGAGCTTGGCAAGTAGTTGAGTATCAGCACGAACGCGAAACATTTACTGACATTCAAGAGGCACAGGAGTGAAGGATAACCACGATCGATGTTGGAAAAGATGCGGTTGGTCACGGCGAGCAGAGCAGTCTTAGTGGAATGACGGGGACGGAAACCACGTTGGGATGAGGGCAGAAGATGATTGTTGGACATGTAGGTGAACACCTGGTGCTGTACCGCACGCTCGGCAATCTTGGCCGTGACAGAAACGATGGAAGTAGGACGGAAATTGGAAGCCAGGGTTAGATCACCAGATTTGAGAATAGGATGGACCAGGGAATGCTTCCAGGAATCGGGAAAATCACAGGAGGTGATGCGGGCGTTGATAATATGGAGGAGGACAGGGCCGATGAAGTCCAAACAAAGGAGCAAGATACGAATGCAAACGCCATCAGGTCCACACGCCCCGGAACGCTTCATAGAGAATATGTCGTCGTGTAGCCCGCCAAGCGTCGTGCCAGTCATCCAGGAACCGCAAGAGCCCGCCCTGGACAGGTGACATGAGGCATCAGTTGGCTGTTCAAGACTAGCCAGGTTGGCTGCAACACGGGGCTGACATTGACAGAATAAGCATTCATCTCGTCCGGGGAGATTGTGAGCACTGCTCTTTTTACCCGCTAACAGCAGGCGAATATTGCGGTACAGAGAAGTACTCCCCTGCTCACGCAGCCTCACCTCAGTATCCGCACGGCAGTCACGCCTGATCGTTGACCTCACGCTCCGGTCCAGTCCGCGGAAAGCCGGCGAGCTCCCCTCGTGCAACGCGCAGCACGCTCCTCCACTGTGCCATGAGGTCAAGGGTCACCGGGCTGACAGCTGCTGCGCCTGGATGCCTCAGTGACATTAGTTTCATCGGAGCGTGTTTGTGAGTGATTGGTAGAAGACGGTCAAGCAAATGGGACCACATATCAGCGAATAATGGACGCTTAAAGTCACCGGACCAGTCGACATGGTACAAATCACAAAGCAAACAAATATGGTCAATCCGTTTCAACAGTCGTGCATGGATACAGAGAGGCCTGATACGACACTTTGGCTAAAATAAGAGTGTGTAAAATACAGTATGGTGAGGACTAAAAGGGCAGTGAAAAGCTCTAACACGCTGAGCGATGCTATTCAAATCATAAATGATCACGTTTAAAATCGACCCGGAATAAAAAGTGAACTCTGACAAACTGGTGCGGATGAAACTATCGGAGCATCTCATTCAATCGGTCGTTGGCAACCAGCAGGGTCCAGTAAATTATTATTTAAACCGCCTTTGCTGACGATCGGTCCGTGGTGCTGTAAAAGTATTCGCTAATATTGCAGCTACTGATCGTTGAAGTCCGTCTGGAGGGCAGCCACAGCGCGGCATGGGGACCGGTAGACGGCAGCGGCGGTAAAATGCGGACCGGACTCCGATCTCACACAAAGCCAGGGGGACTTCAGGCACCAGTCCGGACACTCAGATGCCGGCTGTGTGACGACAGTGGCTTTGTAGCAGTCACGGATCAAAATCGCCACACCTCCACAGCCGGCCTCTCCTGGCCGGTCCGAACGGTGCAGCGCAAAGCCGGGAGATGTGACCAGCCTGGACGCAGTGGCGGTTCGAAGCCGCGTCTCGGTGATCGCGCAAAAGTTGTAACGCAGCCGGTGTAGACGGTCCTGCTGGATTACTGACTGCGTTAACATTATCTTCTACGGGTGCGACTGTCCATTGCCTGAGGTACGTGCTCTTTCATCTAGGGAAATAAAACGTCGGCTTTATTTTTTATTGTTATTGCTTTACTGCCAGATGTTACCAAATGGCCTATGGAGACCGCTACGCCGGGTGTCGTGGCTTTTGTTGCGAAGATATGCGTGCGAGCATGTTCAAAGCCATGTGACATAACTTGTATCAGTAATCGGTTCTTACTGAATGTTGAACGTTTTAAAACAATCATGGTAATCGAACAGGCAAGATTGCGCACCAATGGGAAACAGTCCTAGATGTATATATATATATATATATATATATATATATATATATATATATATATGCATATATATACATATATATATATATATATATATATATATATATATATATATATATATATATTGTAGCAACCGTGACATTTAATCATTTACTAAATGGGTTGAATGAAATAAAAGTGGACAATGACTCCCTCTCTTCCCTCGCCCCCGCCCCCTCATTCGCCAGGCTTGTTGCCCACTGAAAGTTCTTGAACTGTGCACTGAGCCCGGCTCTACACTTTTTGAAACGGTTCTTACTCCCATGTCGGAATGAATGGTAGCCATGTTATAAGTAAAGGTATTATTCGATTTAATAATTTTGGGATTGTACAGCGCTTGTGCAGTACAAGGAATAGCAAATGCCAAAGGGAGGTCAAGTTAACTTCCTTACAATAATCATATACGTGATGTTCGTTTAATGAGTTGCATTTCTGATGAATCTAATTTTCTGACACGGCCTTGCTCACAGAGTCAAAAATTCAAATATCAAGCAGATACCAGATGCTAGCCGGCTTTGGGAGCGGCTTTTCCTCCAGCATACATGTGATCAGATGGCACACATTTTCCACACATCGACCGAACAAAATTACAATAAAGCACCGACGAAAAGATACACTAACTTTTCAAAAAGGGACTACATTCTCCAAGATAATTTGTTATTTAGTAAGGGTTTAAGTCTGCGCATGTGAATTAATTAACAAATTTTGCTAGGGGTGGTCTTAAGTTTTTGGAAAATTTTAACAGTCAAGGGGCTATCGTATGGCCGAATCTTGCAGTTTCGGTAAAAGAAAATGATTGCCAATGGAAGTCTCGGGTTTTGCATTTTTGCGTCCAGGACGTGCTTTTAAAAGCGCACCTGAACGGGTCTTTTTGATTTGCCAATATACGACATGCTTTCACCCCTATCCTCACGTAGCAAACACGTTATACAGTACGCAACAGACGTTTACCTTTCCAAATGCGTACCTTTTTAACCAGATATACGGGCATTACAAATCCAGTTGCCGGACGGACAAACGGGGTGAGTAAGCCGACCGGAATAGATTGTGGTTTTAGGTATTTTGGTTTTGTTATACTAAACGACATTAAGATTATATTTGTGACAACTTATTTTATCTGCCCACTCAAAGCTTCATAGACGAATGGTAACGTAAAACGGCCGTCCAGGTCTTGATCTTGTCGGTATCGATGGTGTGCTTGCTGCTGTTGACGATGTTTTTGTTGATGTTGATGACATGTTCCCGCTGCTGTTGCTTGTCTCGGCGTTGCTTTTCCCGGTCGATGTTGTGTGGCTTTTCGGTGAAGGCGACGTAGATGTTGTTCCGAATAGCGATTTTCTTCGAACTGATTTTGCACGTTTTGACAAGGGTCAGTAATTTTTACGTCAGAATCCAAACATTACAAATTCGTGTATGTAAATGACTTTCATGCAGCAGCTTTTGTTATTGCTGATGACGCAATGACTTCTCGAAACAACACGTATGTCGCTTTTTACATGCACGAATTGCCAATGCGTGCACAACTGGCTTAAAAGATAAATGTTTCATGTCTGGTGTTGTATACTACAAAACGTATTTGCTACGTGAGGGTAGGGTTGAAAGTGCACCGCATGTTGGCAAATCAAAAAGGCTCATTCGGCTACGGTTTAACGAATACGCCCTTTAAGCAAAAACAAAAACGATACAAAACTCCTGAGAGTCCCATCACCGACCATTTTCTTTATGCACCTCAAGCTGTCAGATTCGGCGTAATGAGGAAAATGTAAAATACAAAATCCACATAAAACATTCTCTTTCTGCACACCAGAACTATGGGATTCAGTGTAATGAGAGCTTCTTGGCTGCTAAAATTCTGTAAAAAACCAAAGGCCATCCCATCGTCAACTTTGTGAATCAATCCACCTGCGCAAACTGAACCCCTGCTAAACCGAAACATTTCATCCTGAAGAATAATAGTCTTTATTGTAACGCAACTCGTGTATTTTATCGTCTGTGATTTGTTGTTGCTTTGTAAGGTCAAGCTGTGGGAAATGTGTGCCATCTGATACCGTGTATTCTTGGGAGAAACCGCTCTCCACGCTGGCTGGCATCTGGTGTTCGCCTTATATCCGAATTTTTGACTGTGTGAGCCAGGCCGTGACCGAAAATTCCTCAAAAATACAACTTACGTAACGAATATCAGGTACATAATCATCATAAGGAGGTCATGTTAAATTCCTTTCCACAAGTAAGGGTATTAGAGTATTCGAAATAAAAGTTACCATGACAGAAACTGGAGCTCTATTTTTCCATAGCAGCATATCTGAGCGTCACTCCCGCATATCAATTTTCAAGGTGATCTATTCATAAGAAATTTGCGTGTGGAATCCGTGGCTGAAATACGTACCATGTAGCCGGCTTGCGCATTGCTTGGACTTGAGAGTACCGTAGTTTATGTAAAGATGTTTTTATGGGCTGATGCCTTCATCGAGCATTTCAGGAACTATTCGGCAATAATTTCCATTTGGCTGTTTTTCAATCTGTTCAATCGGTGAGACCTGACAAATTTCAAAATTTGGTCCGGTCTCAATCCGTGTTTTGGTGGAAATTTGTGACCTGGTCCAATCCAGTCCGCGGATTGATTCACAGTCCGTGGATTGATCCAGTCCGTGAAGTGATCTAGCTTGGCCGACCATCGCCGCCTCTCGCCCGTCGACTTTATTACGTCGTCGGTGGTGAAGCGGCCACAGATCAACGCGGCCGGCATGCATTATAACGCAATTTCTTCTGCTTGCTGTCCAATGCACGCACCGCTCGGGGTCACTGTCGCAGCCGGCGTTTGATAGGTCCTACTGTTTATGTCTGGTACGGCTGAAATGCTACTTTGACCTAAGTGGTTTCCACGTGGGAGTCTCCGGTTTCCATGCGTTTAGTAGGACGTCGTTTCTCCAACCGAACGGTAATAACTCCTCGCATGTTGTCCTAACTCGCATTTTTCCTTCCCACTCCCGCCCTGCGCGGGCGGGTGTTTCGTTACAGCAGGAAACAATTAAGGGTCTGTTGTTGTGGATGACGGCCCTGCAGTTAGTGTCAGTGTGGCGGAGTATGCCAGGTTCCGTCTCCTTGATATCACAGCCAGTGCCTTTCAGATTTGCAAGCAGTGATTATGCATGTACTACGATATTTCGCAACACCTGTTTCCTGTCTTTGTACAGGTTTGGTTGCCTTTGTTTGGCCGTGGCGGCCGAAAACATGGTTGTCCCTCTATTCGGCTGCTTGATATTCGCTGATTCGTTCCAGGTGCTAGATAATCGTCGAAATCTGTTTCAGTGGGTTTCAATTCCTCACGGCGCTTTGCCAGCGCGATTTAAAGCATGGTGCCATAAAGGAGGTAAACAGATTATCATGTCTGGTGATCTACACCCGCCTGCCGTAACTGCTGTTCGCTGCTCCCGTTCACACCGGAATGTCGGGTAAAACAAGACATCCGCCTGTTATCGTGCAGAGGAGCTTTTTAAGCTCCGGAGCTGCTTAGTGATACTTCGCTGCTTCTTAGCTGCTGCTTTAGTGATGCCTCGCTGCAAAATATCCAGGAACTGCTGCTTTTGGAGAGCTTTGTTGAAGACGATTGGCTCCAGCTTGAATCCAACGCTTTCGGAGGGAATCATTACATCAACGCCGTCTCGCTCTGCTATTCTTCGTGCGGTATGATGCTTACCCTATGCCGCAGGGTAGCCAAGAAAATAACAGAGCACAAGAAAAAAGGAAGGGAAAAAGGCAAGCAATGTTTGTACCTCCACGGATAGCTTTGCTGAATGCTGATGAGATATTAGTCCACAAAGCTATTCGTTTTGCACTGCTCCTTTTACGGTGGAGCGTCCTCAATATGAAAAAGAAAGAAGGGTTGATGGCACATTGACATAAGGGACACTTAAAAATACAAAGTCACCAGCCAACAGGCGATTTAGTATTTTCTCTCAAACCACCCAGTCATTTAAGCCCACCTGAGCCCGCAGGTAGCTTTCTTGCAAGGGATTTCTGTTCGTGGCAAGTGAACTTCTGATTAGCGAGAAATAAAATGAAGAACAATGTCCTCATATCTAGGTATGTAATGCTCTTGGCAGTTGCATTGAAGAGCTTTTTATTTAAAAAAAACATTGCATTCGCGACCGACGGCGTGGCATGACGAATGAGTTTTCCGACAAAAGAGAACACTTGATGCTGGAAAGGTCATTTATGGGTTCATCAATTATGGGTTCAAACTTCTTATTTTGAGTTAACGACCTTCGCAGCACAAGGAGGTGCTGGCTAAATAAACGTTGCATTGCTTAATACCGATTTTCTTGACGGCACCCAATATTACGAGCTGCGATCATCCTGAATTACTGCCAATATAATCGGTATTATATCCAGGACTATGAAGACAATCGCACGTTCTGAAATTGAGTGCCGTTAAAACAATAGTTTCTGAACACTAAAACATCATTTAACCAGAAACTTCTAATATAATGAAGTTTGCTAACCCAACATAGGAACGAAGTCATAATGCCGAAAGCCGGGAGCTGAAAACCTTTTCTTGCTAGATATGGGGGTCATTTTCGGCTAGGGACTTCCTATCAAACTGTTCGTGGCTGCTGAACTTCTGTTCAACGAGAAATAAGACAAAAAAGTGTTCCCATGTACAAGTGTGCAATGCTCTTAGCAGTTGTTACGAAGAGCTCACAAACTCCTTTTCAAAAGCATTGCATTTGTAAGCGTCGGTCCGGAATCACGAATGAGTTTTCCAAAAAAGAGGGCACTTTCTGCTGCAGCGGTCATTTATTGATCATAAGTTCAAAGTTCTTGTTTTGATAATGACCCTCGCAACGCCAAGAGATGCTGATAAAACGACCGTGTGTTGCTAAATAACGACTTAACTGACGACACCCAATATTACGGGCTGTGATAATCCCCAAGTACTGTCAATATATTGTGTATTATAGTATTTAGTACTGTACATTACAAGATTGGGTACCGTCAATATGATCGTTGCTTAGCGCTACAACGCCATTTAAAGGAAATGTTCCACATTTGTATGGGATTTTGAACTGAAATAGCCATGTTGAGGACCTTTTGATGCAGTTCGTCGTCATGGCCTTTTTAAGACTCAAAACGTTCTGGTTCCTGAGTTACACGCCCGCAAAAGTGCGGAAGGTTTATTGGGAGCATACTTCAGCCACATTGGCAATAATGACGTGATAAAAATGCCATGCGATCGCGGTCATACCGCAGGCTGTTTTCTGCTTATGGTCAAAACATCATGGCCGCTGGTACATTCGCAAAAGCGATGATGCAGCAAGTATGATACAATGCGCCTAAGATGATTGATTACTAGCAAGATTTCGCTGCTGAATGCGTGCCGCGAACGAAAGCGTGAGAACTTTCGGGTTGTGCGGCACTCGTCGTGAACAGGGCATTTTTCCTTATTTATAGGTTATACGTTAACGTTATAAAAAAGAACGCCACTGTCTGCAAAAAAGCACGGCAACCAAAAAGCGGGCACTCCCGAATGTTATAAAAAGGAAGAAACGACGGCAAATATGTATTTTTACCCCGCTGGCGTTTTCCATTCTTCTTCAACAATTTTATTTTTTACAGACAGCTCGGTTGGTGCCTTGTGTACCGGAGCACAGCACCTTGCATGGGTTTTACTAAATATTTCACACATATTGTACGACAAATTCAAATATTGAGCAAAAAATTGTGTACTACAAGAACAGCCTCTTGAGTCGCATTACCATGAACCCCCGTTGGGACTTTGCATTGAGGGAGCTCACGGTGAAATGCGGTGTTATAACAGAAAATCTGTGCGGAAATTGCGAGAAACCCTGAAATTTGATAGTCCCGCGAGCTGTGCAAGTGTGGGATCACACTTCTTTGACAAAATTGTAAATCAGGGGTTTTAAATCGGTGTGATCTCTGGTGGTGTGTGCCAGTGGCTTGTATTGATCTTGATGTGATGGGAAGTGTGCGTGCGAAGCTTGTACTTCTGAAAGAGAGCATTGCTTTGGTATTCGTTAAGCATACTGACTCCCAATCAAATGTTATATATACCTGCCTCTTCCTTTATGTTTGTGTTCGAACATGACGAAGTGGTGCCGGCAGACTAGGAGAAACACTAGCACCTATGTTGCAGAGGTGTACAAGGGCAATTTGGTACTTCGTTATGATCTTGCCAGCATTTTAAACCTATTCAGGTATTACAGCATGCAATTAATCCATTGCATGTCATTTTGTCGGCAATCCATTTTGACAGTAAGTGCTGGTGCTCGCAGCTCATTAATGCACATGCTCAGCATAGGTTCACATGATACGGCTTTGCAAAACTGTCTTTCCATAAATAATTCTGAAAACATAGTGTTGTATGATTATTGATGCACATTCTACCGTCTTAACAAGTTTTGTATGCGGGCAAGCATTGCTTGTGATTCATCAATGCCATAGCCACTGCAACTTGGGTGAGACGCTGGGTGCTGAGAAAGGTTACTGCTGAAAAGGGACTGAAAAAATAAAAAAGCTGAAAAAGTATTGATGTTGTTTTGAATAGCACACCATAATATTTTTATTTTGAGTGTTGTGTGCGCTGGCAGCTTCATCGTTTTCTTGCATTTTGCCCATGTAACCATAACTACATGCACTTGTCGTGTCTCCAACCTCGTGCAAGGTCAGCATGTTTTGCATTGTCAGTTCACCACATGTAAAATTTTTCCGTCACTTTTTAGTACGGCCTGATGGCTGCAGCATGCTGCATGGCTGTGGAAGTGAAAGACGTGTTTGCTTCTTTATCACCTACTTTTTGTGGATTTTCAAAGCAGGCTGAGCAATTGATGTCACTTATTGGTTGTCTGCTTTGCTGAAAGTGATTCGTATATTGTATCACGTGTTTTTGGTCAGCCAACATGATGGAATTTATTCTGGAAACAGGAGAGATTTCAGAACAAAAACTACATCGTTTTTCATTGCCATGCCACAGGAGAGCACTGAGGTAGTGCCACGATGATGCTGTTGGCCCATGCCATCACACAATGTACCACATTGGTTGACTACTCTATGTCAGGCCTATGAGATAGCATCTTGTAATTTATGAATGACTGGTAACAACTGACTTGGCAATGCCAAAGGACTATCAACAGCAAGAGTGTCAGTGCACCACGGAGGTTATATCATGGTTGCCTATTAATTGCATTAATAATCCTAAGCGAAAAAATATATATTGTTAGCCCAATCTTACAATCTCTACCATGCCAATGGCAATACTTGGCGATCAATTCACAGCAACGTTACACATGTATTAATTTTCGCATGGCACCGCATTTCCAGGTACAAACAATAAAGAAAGTAACTACTGCGCACATCACATGATATCAATGTCAAGAGTACAGCACTGCGGGGAAGGATAGGTCGACAACACAGTATTGACCAAAATTATCAACAGCATAGCAGCAACAGCAACAGCACAGCATATTGTGCTTTGATATTAATAATCTGCCATAAAAGCTGGCGATCGCTACGTTGCGTATATCAAACAGTCCACCGCAGCTTTTTCTTACAGCCAAGTACCAAGACAAAAAAATCACAAAGCCCCCACTTATCCGCCAACCGACCAGCAGCGACCGGGACGAGATATGGCCATTTGGTGTCAGCTTTCATGTGTGGTCGAGGTATTTTTTAAGTCTGACTGCCAGATACCGCCAGGTATTGCTGTCATATAAAACCATTCCCATGACGCCCTCAAAAAATGACTGTAATGGGGCGCATTTTTACAAGCTTTGAAATTTTGCTATTTAGCATCGGTTTTGACCCTGGGAGGCTTTCCAATAGTTACAGGTAACCTTTCCATTATATCTTATGCCTACCTGAATATCTTCCAATGTGGAGCATTGCCTTTCACCAGAACCTCCTGGTAAAATGAAGGTCGTTTCCCTCAACATAGGAATCAAGTCCTAATGCCCGAAACCAGGAGTTAAATACCTTCTTTTTATATTAGGTAATTACTTCGTACCACCATTCGTGGAGTCAGTAAACTCCGGTTCGCGCAGCTCACCACACCCAGCATCAGGGCCAAGGGGAAGCTTCAGGAAGCTTCAGACCGCAGGCTTGGCACCTTTCCGCACCTTAAAAGGAATGTTTCACATTTGAATGCATTAAAGCAAGCGTCAGATATGATGAAACAAGCTCACCTATAACTACTGGCATACTTTTTAGTCGAAAACTGCTCCACACAAAACAACTTTATATTTAGTAAGTATGCTCCTCAATGTGCCATGGTTTAATTATATCATCGTACCGTGCACAACATTGATTGAGAGCCAACTGACAGTCGTTATGTCTGGAATCGCGCTCACGAACTCTATATGACCGCCTCGACAATTATATTTTGTCTTGGCCTTGATCGCAGCATGGCTTATAGAATGACAGGATATGAATGCATTATCATGACGTCATAAATGCCAAACTGACTTTGAAATACTCTTCCCGATGTACCTTTCCCCATTTTCGCGGGCGTGTAGCTCAGTAGCTAGAGTGGTTTATGTCTTAAGAAGGACATGATTGAGAACAGCGCCGAAAGGTCTTCAATATTTTTTTTTTAAATCAAAACCCCGTATAAATGTGGAACGCTCCCTTTAATCGGCGCTAGGGCGGACGCGGTATCTCCGGTCCGGACTAGGGCTGGAGTTACGAGCACGAACGTGGCGACCGGCTGTGCCGTGGCGGACGAAGGAGGTACCGAGGCGGCCGGCTGCCACCATCTGTCGCCGCCACAATGCGAGAGACATGCCTCCGGGGAGGCACGGGTGGCGAGCCGGACAAATGGGCCGCCGGTCTGGGATCTGGTCTAATGTTTCGATTACCCAAATGCAAACGCATTACAGAGCACTTCGTCCATGACGGATAGCATGTCAGTTTCTGAAGAGGTAACATGTCAGTTTGACAGATGGCGTGTCAGATTCGTCTAGGGTATTCTCATCTCGGTCGTATTGGTTGGGATCGGTTTATGAACGCACGAAGTCCTGATTACGTAAGGACATATTCACATACTGTGGCCTGTACCCACAATACCAACTTCCCCGCTATCCTTCGATAGATTAAATGGACTTTTGATAGTTATGTTTCGTTTTGTATGAAAAGTGAAATACAACAAGCAAATGTAGAATATTTTGAATTGCATTGTATCACAATTTATTGTATTATCAGTAGGTCAGAACTTGTAGGTAACTTTTCAACTACATCCAGATGTTATCTTTTTAAACTGCATCCACTTACATGTTATAAAAGCACATGGCTAATCGTTCACAAGTTCCTGTACATAAGCAGCATGTTGCGGCACACCGGTAGAAATTGAAAGCGGAGCTAAGCAAATTGCATGTGAGTAGCAACAACCTGAGCTTTATAAGCACTACCATCTAGTGAATAAGAAACGAATGACTCCAAAACACTACAAGTGTCCATCAAATCTTAACACGCGCCTGGGTGGCCGGCTAGATACCCTTCGCTCGAGGGGGGTCAATTTGACCCCGCTGAGATCTCGGCAACTAAGAAAGCTAGAGACACCAAATTTACAGAATGCCTTGACCTACATGTGAACTCACTCAGACCAAAGTTTGATCCTCCTATGTCATGACCTTCGGGCCAAATAAGGTCAAACAACGTCAAATTCCAGATTGGTCTCTAAAGTGCCCCCAGAACCTAGGCAACTGTCTCTAAGCAAAAGGTCGCAAACCCATTTGAGGTCAGTGACCTGTTTGACATTTCGAAGGTCATGGTGATCAATATAATACAAAACCTGCTCTGAGTTTCGCATTTGAATAAGCGACAAAGATTACGCTAGGCAGTATGTTCCTAAAAACAAAATGTCGACCCGGGTCATCTTAGGTCAATGACCTGCTCTGACCTCTAATAAGTCAATGGAAGTTTTATAATACGATTCCTGCTGTCAATAAATTTGAAATGAGCACCACAAGACTTATCCCATCCCAGCAAAGCCCTAGAGTATTAAATCAGGTTGGTTTTGGCGACCTTGATGTAACCTTCATAGCTGACCTTAGGTCAACGTAATTTGCACATTCAATATATGTGGTGCCTAAGAAAGCACCTCAGAAGATGTATGGCTTCATCAAATACTTCACTATTGTATCAGATTGGACAATTCCCTAGAAATTGCCCTCGCTGAAATTATGGCCTGACTTTGACCTACCATAGGTCAGCGACTATAGTAGATACATCTAAATTGTTTATGTCTAGCGATCCGCTATTCAATTTTCTAAAGCTATATTAAATTTGGGGTGGCCACGTCCCACCGTTTGGAAACCATTCTGGAAAAACCGTTGAGGGTCAATTTGACCCCCGCCCGATCACGTGTTGATTTTGAGACAAGCGGGTGTTCAGCACTCCTGCCACGGAAAACCTACTGGAGCAGCCAGTGACATTTGAAATTTGCAACCCACACCCCGAATCTAAGTGGAAAAAATGCATCACCTTCCTCAGATCAGGCAAAGCTGTACGATGACAGCTTCTTCAAACATATAAACCTGTGCATAGTACAGGCAAATACCACATCATATGAAACCTGATTAGGCGTGCCATCTATTCACAAGGGCAAACGTTGCACAAAATATTTAATAACATTTAACAGCAACACATTTATATGTCAAACCATCTGCAATCAGAGTGCTGAGCATATAAAACCCATTGTGAGCTATTTTTTCTACCAAATATTCTAGATAACTATTTCTTAATTACATGATGCCAAACTCATCTTCAACCGAAAGCACTTTGCGTACGTCGATAGTTTAGCACTTTCTTTGAGCTCACATGTGGCGCACCTTGCGACAAATATTTATGTATTGCCTCCTGTTCAACATTTAAGTATTTGTGCTCAGAAAATATCGAGCTATAGCCCAGTTAGTGCCAACTGCAGCATGTGTTATCTGACTGCATCAAAATTTGCAATTTCGTTTAATTTTCTTTCCGGTATGTAAGAAGTTGCCACCCAAATGCTGCGGCTCATGCAACTAGAGCGCCATTTATGGAAAGCTATTTCATGAGGTACTCCCAAATGATAAGCCCTGCATTAAAGGTCTATGGAAGACACGAAATATCGCTGGGAAGTACTGTATCAAAAGGAATGAGTGAATCGGAAAGTTGGATGTGCTCCCCAGTTCATGACTACCAGATGTCGGGATATATTTCTTCACAATAGAAATACAGGATTACATCTTCTTTGTCTTAGTGCTCGGCAAGTGGGCGCACTAGTACTGAAAATCTTACTGTACTGTGGACTGGCTTTTTCAGGTTAAGAACATTGGGCACTACTTTAGCTTGACAGTCATTTCTCATTACTTGAATATATGTAAAACTTCCCATGAAGTCCTTTGTCTTGGAAGTTTAACCAGTTATCCTTGGTTTTAGTCTTTCTTTAAGGAAAGAACTAGGGATTGAATCATTTTGCACTACACATAAAAGATGATAATATGGAAAACTTGGTTGATCTCCTTTTACAGTTAAGAATAACGTTTAATTGCATTAAACAACCAAGGAAAGATCAGGGCATAAAATATGAAATTTTGACGCCCTGTTCAGTATTCATGAAATCGGTCGGAATTTGGACTCAGAACGACATCGGTCAATTTCTGGACACAATGCTCACGTGCCAATTGGCTCCGGTGGAAGACAACTTTGAAACAGGTCACATCTGACACCGCAAGCTGACAGCATCTGCATCTCGCAGCCACACAAGCTCCATTTGGACGGCATTCGCCATGAGATCAGTCATAAGCTGAATCATGATGCAATACGCCGAGGACGTGCCAGGAAACACTGGATTGCTTTTACACAAGTTGATCGTGGTAAAGTGCTTGACTGTGACGCTTTAAGTGGCAAATCATAGCGTCTGCAAGTTCGATCAGCCGTCAGAGCGAAGGTCGAGCCAACGCGGTCGGGAGACACAGATGTCGCCGTCGAACTTCCCTGTCGTGCCGAGGCATTCATGCATCTTGATGAAAACTGGGTCCGACTGGAGGCGCCTAACTTTTGCAGAACTGGACGCGTCGTCCGCGCGGGTCCAGCTGACCCGCTCGGTTTCATATGCCATTGTCCAGTCCACCCCCCCCCCCCGCCGTCACCAGTGACCCCGAGCCCCCGCCAGCAGCAGGGTCGCATCTCTCTAACCTCTCGAGACTCAAACGCTGAGGAATCGCCTGTCACATCGCTTCTGCCTCCAGGGCCTGGAGCAGCGGGCTAGTCCATCACCATGCTCAGTACGCGGCAGGCTGAGCGGGACGTCTGTGTGAGCACCGACCCGCATACACACTCTTGAAAGAAATGCGCTCCACTGTGCTTCATGGATGTCGTCTTCTCCCATGCAGATGCTGGCTGGCGGGCGCATCATTCACTCTCGCGTGACTCGGTTTACGGTACGCGACAGACGCCGTTGAAAACCATTGCGACAACCACGCCGCCCGTTTTCCTGGCGCGTATATATTTCGACAAATACTGCGACCGCCAACAGATATGTGCTAACAATGATCTGTGTCAGAACAGCACCGAACCGCATGGACGTGAGACGCAAGAGTCGGCCATGGCGAAGTTTCTTGTGCGCGTGTTCTGTACACGCTTGCACGTCCCGCACTTGGAGCTGCAGGCAGACGAAATTAACAAACATATGCCATTGTCACAAATGATTGTCACAACCTTGCTGTAGAGGCCCGTATTTGTGTGTCGGATTTAGGATTCGCAGACTCTTTCAATCTGCGCGTTGAAAGGAATGTGTTCTGGCGCATTTATATTTTAATTGTGCACGTAAGATAGTATGTAATTTTGATTCGCATCGATTGGCACCCTTCGTTTTTGCAAACTCGCTTCCATTGACTGGATATTTCAAGTGCCCAATTTTTTGTTGGCCGCGTCAAGTTATTGGGTGACGCCAAAACGCGTTCCCCAGTAATTCACTGCTCATATACCGAATGTAGCATTAGCGTTAGCGAACGGTCA
>NW_023596576.1:43815177-43858131 GCF_011947565.3 Pollicipes pollicipes | reverse complement strand
GGCCACGGTGAAAACCGCCGCGGGTAAATTGGCGGGGAGGCAGACACGGTTCGGCCATTCGTAACAATACAGGCCACGCCAAAGGACGCCGTTTGTGTCATGAAGGTGGTGGATTTAGAGCTTATAACCCATAAATCTTCAGCCCATTCCATGTTTGGTGAGCCGGGTTTATGGGGCCCTAAAAGTTGGACACGACATGGGATGAGCTGGTGGCTAGTATCTGTCGATTTAAGTGCATAATGAGAGTGCGTGCTGGGCCTGATGGAGCTGCGAGCAGGGCAGCCAGCTGAAGCGGGTCGGTGTCGAGTGTGACGGGGCACGCGCCCACAATTTCATATTTAAATTAATTGTGATTCCACGAAAACTGCATGGAAACGATGAATCCAAAGGGGTGTTGCCTCCAGTGCAGTATCTCAGAATCGGTGGATACCTGGCATGCCCCCCCCCCCCCCCCCCACTATCAGTGCATACCTGGTATGACCTCAGTATCAGCGCATGCCTACATGCAATATCAGGATTTGTACTTAAACGGATTGCATTCTCCAACAAAATATTAACCCGTATTATCTCTTATGGGGCTGCTATCTACCAAGAAAAGTTTAGAAACTAGATTCGTGTGTCGATTTACCTAATTTGCGATCAGCTCACGACAGTACTCTATATAAATATTCCGTACACCTTCCCATCACCAAAACTTTGAGATTCCTTTGCCTTGAATTACGGTTAATATTCCTTTTTAAAAATCTTGGTTGAAACGATAATTTCGACAGCTGATTTAAAGTCAAGCACGTCTTATCAGATGGCTGAAATTTGTTTGCAAACTTCGTTCCGTTCGTTGTCACCCTGGTCCATGCCTCCACAGATTGAAGAAACACCCGCCTGCACATCATCGCCTTTAACTGTCTTGCGAATATCTGTGTGACTATGACAGTTCTGAACAACAGACACGAAATAAACTGAACCAAGGCCGCGTGCTGGGAAAGTCTGTCTGTTAGGCATCGCCTACAACGGTCTCGCTCGCATCATGCCTGATGATGACTGGCCTGCCTCCGGCGAACGTGGTGAACTGGGCCGAGCAGGGCTCACGTGTCGTGAGCTGGGCCGAGCAGGGCTCACGTTGTAGTAGTGAACTGGGCCCGTTGCGGACAGCCAGTGCTGCATCGGTAGCATGTCGGGGCGGTTCCGTGCCCGTCCCAGCTTTGTCGGAGTCGGGGTGTAGCGGTGGTGAGACCTCGCCGCGGCCGTGTCGTTGCCGCTTATGTCTAGAGCTAGCCCGAATTGTGGGACTACCGAGGTCGTGTCGAGCCTCGCCGGTGTCGATTTGAGCCCGTGCAGAGATAGGCTTTGTTCGTGTTGAATTGCACTCAATGGTGGTGAGGTCGAGGTGAGGTCCGTGCGGAAATCCTTTGAACACGTCCGAATTTCATCGCCACCTTGAGCGCTGTTGGGAGTTTAAGTTGCGACTAATGCAAAACCTATGAAAATCTGATTGTTCATGAAGGCTGAAGATGAAAAACCTTTTACACGATAGCGTTATTTTTTCATTAGCGTCGTCAGACTAGCTACCTGTATAGCTTGTTGTGAGCCGTTGGCTGAAATTGTTAGGCACCGCCCAAGAACGAAAATAAGGACTATGCAAATCACAAATTAGGAGCACAAACTGGGGTCAGTCACACGGCGAAGGCGTAAAAAGATGAGCCCATTATTCCCACTAAACACATCTGTATGGGGCTTCACTTTTGACAGCACCGCATGATCTTAGCCTACTCGTTCTTACCTGTCCAACTCCAACTTAAAATCGTTAGCATTTTCGACACCCACATAAATGCACGTACGATTGCTTGGGGGATGGGGGGCATGTCCACCAGAGCCCCCTTCCATGCGCCACTGGTTTGATAACTGGAAATGAGGTTATTTGCACCACAGAAGGCTGGTAAAGAGCGGAGAAAAAACAAATGCTTCCATGTGGTCAGGAGTGCCCCAAAGCTCACTGGCTGGCCTTCTTATTGTTCAGCTTTGTTAACGATCTTCTCAGCGTTCAACTTTTTGGCAGGCGCTTGTTGGCATCGAACCTCGTGGAAGCTCTTCCAAACGAAGATAGCACGAACAGTCGAAAACGTCGCACTGAAAAATACCTCAGCATTGCAGGCCTCGTTTGCCATGAGCTCATGAAGGCTGAACGTGAAAAACGGTCGCATCATCTCCGGCTCAACAAGGAGAGCTGGGAAACTTCACCATCGACATCCCTGGCTCAAAACTTCACCAAACTTTGTCTATTTAACTCCTGGGCTTGACCGTTGACCAGACGCTGACGTGCACGTCAGCGTCATCGTTTGTTCGTCGTCGTTTGTTCCATGGAACAAAAGCGTAGGAGAGGTGATGCAAAGGCCTTTTGCAGTTACCGTCTCGCTTGCAGGTCTCGTCATCACCCCACCTCCAAGCGGCTCCACCTCAGCACTCGCGCACAGTGACCCGCCATGTATTGTACTCCTAACCTGCCTGTACTGATGCGTCGCTGCGGCAACTCAGGCCTTCAAAAGCCTCCAAACTCTGCTGCCCGTGTCATAACCAGCACCTGGAGGCGCGGCCATATTTCACCGGCTCTGAAGGCGCCCTGTCGGCTAATGGTGCGGGGGATCACTGGGAGCAGGGACTGCATAAAGATGCGCCAGGCGCTGCGCACCGAAGCTGCTCCCGTCGTTGCCCGGTCCATGTCCGTGTCTCCTAGCCAGGGGTCGTCCCCTGTGAGCGGTCCGGCTGGGAGACCATGGTGCGGACTCCTACGTCATACGTGATAGATAGCTATAGGTTCTGAGGCTTCATCGGATGCATTGTGGTAACGTGCCTTACTGTCATCGCATTTGTCTCATGTATGCCGGAACTATCTGAATACTATTTATATGGCAGGTTAATGCAATACCTTCAATCAAACTGGAAAAGAGGTTGGAGGACACTGTTCTTGTCTCTTTCCATTCATAGTTCCACAGTGACTTAAGTCTCTTTCCATTCACAGTTCCACAGTGACTTTTGTCTCTTTCCATTCACAGTTCACTCTCCTTTCGCGTCCACTTCGCAGCTGAAGTGACTGCAAAGTGTAATTTACCACATCAATCATACATCGACTGGTGAAATTCGTCACGTTGAAATTGTAATGGCGCGAGCCGGAAGGAGGCCGGCTGGGCAACCACCGCAAATGTTTCCAGTGGCTGTGACGGCACCCGCATCATATCTCCTGAACACCGGCCGCCGCCACCAGCCCCAAAATATTCGCCGAGCGCCTCAAGACGTCGGCGCCCTAATGCCAGGCCGCTGCAAAAACTGCCGCCACTTAGTCCGACTCAGGCCCATGGCGGCTCAGACGACGCCGGCACATTTTTGTTGTACGGTGCCAGAGTGCCAGCGGTAGCGCCTGTGCGGTATCCGAGCGCCGGCGATGGTGCCTGTGCGGTGTCAGAACGCCGGCGGTCGCGCCTGTGAGGTGTCAGCGCCGGCCTGCGCGGTGTTAGAGCGCCGGGCGGTGCCAGAGCGCCGGTGGTGGCGCCTGTGCGGTGCCAGAGCGCCAGCGGTCGCGCCTGTGTGGTGCCAGAGCGCCAGCCGTCGCGCCTGTGTGGTGCCAGAGCGCCAGCGGTCGCGCCTATGTGGTGCCAGAGCGCCAGCGGTCGCGCCTGTGCGGTGCCAGAGCGCCACCGGTCGCGCCTGTGCGGTGTCAGAGCTCCAGCGGTCGAGGCTGTGGGGTGCCAGAGCGCCGCGGTCGCGCCAGAGCGATACCAGACCGCCGGCGGTCGCGCCTGAGCGGTGTCAGAGCGCCGGCGGTCGCGCCCGAGCGGTACCAGAGCACCGGGGGTCGCGCCTGTGCGGTGTCAGAGCGCTGGCGTACGGTGCCAAGGCGCCGGCGGTCGCGCATGTACGGTGCCAGAGCGGCAGCGGTCGCGCCTATGTAGTGCCAGCGCCGGCGGTCGCGCATGTACGGTGCCAAAGCGCCGCCGGTCGCGCTTGTGCGGTGTCAGAGCGATGGCGTGCGGTGGCGGAGCGGCGGCGGTCGCGCCTGTGTGTGCCAGAGCGCCGGCGGTCGCGCATGTACGGTGCCAAAGCGCCGCCGGTCGCGCCTGTGCGGTGTCAGAGCGCCAGCGATTGAGCCATGCTGCCGAGGTAGAGCGGTGGCGGTGCAGTCGAGACCGCGCTGGTGATCCCGGCGAGCTTGGCGGGCGCGGATAATGTGATAAGCTGAGTGAGTAATAGCTGATGTAATAAGCTGAGTGGTATGTGATGGAAGGCCGCTATTTTGTGACGGTGGGCCGATCTTTCTTTGTTGCTCTGAAGACCATGCCGCCCGAAAATATGTTGGTTTCCTTTTTAATCAGAAGGGAGCATTTAATAACCTTCCGCTTCAGCTGAAGGTGCGAATGTTTCACATGATGCCGTGTACGGTTTCAGAAACGGAGCTTAACACAAGGACGAACCAAGGACAACATTCATCTACTAGCACACATCGTTACACGCCATGTTAGCGTTGTTCTGAAAGCAAACTTTGCATATTTTCGGGGCATACCGTCAATTGGCTCAAAAAGATAACAGGAACCGCGTAAAACTTTGGTAAATTGGAACACTCATTAGGGTAGCTACCACAGGGTGAAGCTAAATGCACAGCACTGATCACGGAAAACTCGCTGTGTAACCAGTTTGGGTCCAAGCGGGAAACCATAACTCTCATCATGCGATGCGTGATGCTTTTTTCCCCGCACAATTAGACCCCGAAAGCGTGCAATCTGCGTACGAGCACCGACACCATGGCAGAACGCCCAAGCTGAGCTCACCAATTATTGGAATCACGTGGTCTTGAACCGTCGTCCTGATAGCGGCTCGACAACCCTCCCATCCTCTCCCACAATCTGAGAATATCAATCCGGCATGCTGTGTATCTGTGTGGTTTTCAATGCGCATGTTTAACACGAAAAAACGCATCTAAAGCATCTTTGATTCCCAAGAATACACGGATTTTAAGAACACTGCACGTCGATCCGCAGTCGATGTGGGAGGAGCGCAGAAGCCGTCAAATCCTCCAATCGCGCGTGTCGGGCCAGCACTGTCATATTATACGGAGTGTTTCACATTTGTATAGGGTTTTGAACTGAATAACTATCTTGAAAATGACAGCGTAGTTTACAGCCCTACTCTTTTAAGACAGATCCCCGTCTATTTTCTGAGCTATACGACAGCGAAGATGCGCGGACTTTTTCGCGGAGACTATTTCAAGCTCACCAAGGCATCCATGACCCCACCATGTCGTCATTCAAATCCTACCATTTCATTCGCCATGCGGCGATCAAGGCCAAGAAATATATTGGTCAAGTTGTTCATATCTGGCGTTCGCGAGCACGGCTTCCAGATATACCTGCCGCCGATTGGCCCTCAATGTTGTGCAGGATACAACGACGTAATCAAAGAATGCCGTATTGAGAAGCATGTAAACTAAGCAGAGAATGTTTGGTCTAGAACAGTCTTTTCCACTTAAAAGGATACCAGTAGTCAAGAGTGATCTTATTCCATCATATCTGATGCCTGTTCCAATATCTTCAAATGTGGAGCATTCCGTTTAACGGAGCTCCGAATCATCAACATTTGCTCAAAACATCCGAAATCACATTTCAATGTGCTCGGAATATAACAGAGAACACATCTGAGAGAAAGTTGTATGCTGCTGCATGTTACAGTATCTTAAATATTGGCATCCAACGCTAAAATAACGCGGTAATCAGGAACATTTACGTTTTACCTGGCATAATTGGAGACAGTTATTGACCTAGTAAGATAATGGCTACTACCAATCTCAAGACCTCGTTCGGATCAACCCACCGTTATATTTAAACGACTGAGAGGAGAAGGGGGGGGGGGCGCATCGACCTCACCCCGCCCCCTCTATGAGTCCGCGTAAAGAAAATGAGTGGATCAGAATGGACGAATTAGGGCGAAGGTTAAACGGCGGTCTTCCGCGTGTGAAGCGGCGGCCCAACGTGCAGTACTTCATCGTCCAAGAGTATTCTCGTAGTTCAGTCCGTTTCAGTTCAGCCGGTGCCCTCAGGTCCGGCGCACCCCAGGATGAGTTTATGACATTCTGTGATCGCATTGGGGGGGATTTTAAGCCAAATTTAACTCTCATATGGGTTTTTCGAAAAAAAGTCGGTAAGGACCGCCTATTGTTGTCGTGATTTATGGGAAAAGCTCAGGAAAAGAAAAGACGCAACGAGCACCGCGCGTCACGTGCTCTCGTCTTGGTAATGGTCTGTGTCCCAACACGACTGAAGCAGCACGCCATGTGCTTCTCGTCTTGGTAATAGTCTGTGTCCCAACACGACTGAAGCAGTCATGTGCTTCTCGTCTTGGTAATAGTCTGTGTCCCAACACGACTGAAGCAGCACGTCATGTGCTTCTCGTCTTGGTAATGGTCTGTGTCCCAACACGACTGAAGCAGCACGCCATGTGCTTCTCGTCTTGGTAATAGTCTGTGTCCCAACACGACTGAAGCAGCACGTCATATGCTTCTCGTCTTGGTAATGGTCTGTGTCCCAACACGACTGAAGCAGCACGCCATGTGCTTCTCGTCTTGGTAAGTCTGTGTCCCAACACGACTGAAGCAGCACGTCATGTGCTTCTCGTCTTGGTAATAGTCTGTGTCCCGACACGACTGAAGCAGCACGCCATGTGCTACTCGTCTTGGTAATGGTTTTTGTCTCGACATGACTGAAGCAGCACGTCGTGGTCTATAAGTGACAGAGACTAAAAAAACGCGAAGCACAATCGGTTAAAACGTTCGAATTTCCTAGAAAAACAATGCCGTGTTTCGGGATTCGCTTGAATGATTGTTTGACAGCGCACGAATACGCCCTGTCGGTTATCAAAATCGAGCGGCGAGCGACTTATTTTCCTCGCTCAGAGACTGAGACGGATGTCGGGACGCCACTTGGGCGGCGAACGTCACGCTTTATAAGTAAGAGGATAATGGAACAGACCAATTTCCGGCATTGAAGCGACGGAGTGTGAGTGGGTCAATGAGAAGCCAGAGATGATAGTCTTATGTTTTCCAGGCAGTGCAGTGGTCCGGATGAGACGGGGAGCCTCGGCACGGAGCAACATAACGAAGCAAGTGTGATGACCTCGTCTATTCATTTCACCAGGCCCGCTGACGCGAGAGAGAGAGAGAGAGAGAGAGAGGAGAGAGAGGGAGAGAGAGAGAGAAGAGAGAGAGAGAGAGGAGAGGAGAGAGAGAGAGGAGAGAGAGAGAGAGAGGAGGAGAGAGAGTGAGAGAGAGAGAGAGAGAGAGAGAGAGAAGGAGAGGAGGAGGGAGAGAGAGAGAGAGGAGAGAGAGAGAGGGAGAGGAGCAATTCAGTGATGGATGCGAAGCTTGTTGCTGGGATGAATCGGACCAAATTGAGCAATCGGAGCCCCCGAACGTGATTGGATCCACAGCACGAAGGCTGGGCCAGGATATCTTCCATCTGGTGGCCAATCAATCCTCGATGGGCTCCAAGCGCATGAGGCATTGCAGGGCCAAGCCCAACAGTTTAAAGAAAAAGTTTGCCGCTCATCGCCGCCGATGATTCACAGGGATGGAAAGATGAGTAAACCCAGCAAGTGAGGTATTGTTGACTGTCTCAATTCTGGACTCTGGTGATCGGATTGAGAAGTTTGCTGTGGTTTCAATCGGGGCAGTGAACAGAGGCAGAGCGTGCGATTAAAGCCGTGTGCAGGAATGGAGAGCCGAAGGTCGGGCTGTTTAAGCGTGCTGCGATACCACGACTTTGGAATGGGAGCGGTCAACGTGCTTGGATCCTACCTGAGCGGCTGTTGGGAAGGAGCGGCTCAGCTTGGCTTGCCTGTGATCTCATTGATCGTCCTGAAGGCCGTGTGTCGGCGTCTATGGGCCGTCATCTGAGCTGGACACACTAACTGCTTAACGGTTTCATAAGCAACGGGGACAGTTTTGAGCTCCGGTATGGAGGGCACAGAGCTGAGAAAAGATCCCTGAGGTGAAAGCCCTCTCCAAAAAATCGCTGAATAATGGCCCACTTGTTATGAAGGGCGTGGTTTCTTCCTTTTATTATTTATTTTACCTTTGGGGACGAGAATAGAAGCCAAATGCTATTGCGAGATAAATTCTGCTTAAATTTGAAGTCGATAAACTTCAAAATCAGGCGTTTATCAAAATCTTCAAAATCGAAATCAGGCTTTAACGCCTGCATGGAATAAATGGTCGGTGTTCTTCGCTATTCAACAGCTCATTGAGCTCTTCCATTTAAACCGTTAGAATTCAAAAGTTTAGCAATATTTAAAATCTACAAAAATATTGGACACCACTCGAATGTATATGCAGATCGAAATGGGTAAAAGATCTGTACTACCATGTCCAAATATCCATGCTTGTCTGAAAATGTTTAATATTCTGTGGCAATGGATAAGCAGAAAAATGTAACCTTGCTTGAGTACGCGAGTTTTACAATCTCAGCAACAAAACTTGCGACGTCCGGCCTTGCAGTGCCCGTACGCTGCTCAGCATCGGCCCGGTGACTACCACTAAGCAGTGACCAACGGACGGACGAAGATGTGTTGGTGGAATTATATGTTATGATACACTTAATGACGCATTAGTTATAATAGTATATCAATTGTATGTTAGTTCTATTAATTATGAAGCGATACAAGATTGGTGCACAATTATGTATATAATAAGGGTAAAGGGAGAACATTCATTTCGTGTTGTTTAAGCCAATATCCGTCCAGAGAACATCCTTAAAGTTATAAGAACGAGCTACGCCCCAGCCTGATCTTGGCAAGGTAGGGATTCCTTTTGTATTTTGGTCATTTGTATATCTATAGCCAAACTGCTTTGAGATCTTGTGTACAGATCCCTCTTTTTGTCTCGTTCCGGCGAAGGTCTGTTTTATTGACGGCTAATCAGGGAGCACTAGCACTTTGGGGCCAATGCTGCAGTCACGAAAGCTACGCGCAAAAAGTTTTTAGGCCATCTCTGTCATCTGAGGATGGTCATACAGCATTCAAACATTTAGAGGGACTTTTAATCCCCAAAGACATTAAAGCAAGCACGAGATATGAGATGAAATTAGTTAGCTGATAGCTATCGGTACACTTTAAAGTGAAAAGTCTGCTCTAGACAAAAAAATATCCAGTAAATATACTCGTTCACAACTCATTGTCTGAGTGTGCCATGGAACGTTGCATAACGGCATTCACTTGTAGTCCTTCAATGTTCCGAGAGATGGCAACGCGAACTAGAAGTGTCTGCTGAGCCAAATGTCGCTATGTCCTGGTGTTTTGATCCTTTTTTGTGGTGTTCATCTATATTTACTGGTGAGTTTAGGATGCTTACTTGCATCCACATACTGGGTTATAGCACCGCTCGAAAGTGATTCGATTACAAGTCTCATTTCCGTAATACCAATGACGAAAATATAGCTTCTTGTATCATGTAGCCCAAAACGTATTTGGAATAACACGGTTTTCACAACATTGGCGGAAAACCGATTGACCGCGGTTGTATCTATATATCGTGCTCACGAACGCCAGGTATGAACGATTCGTCAGCTACATTGTCATTGACCTTGAACGTCGCATGGCCAGTGAAATAGTACGATTGGAACGATGTTACCATGGCGTCATGGTTGCCTGGGAAGCCCTGAAACAGGCTGCATGAAATAGTATGCACACATTAGCGAGCGCGTAGCTCGGAAACTAGAGCGCTTTGGGCCTTAACAAGGTCAGGGCTATGAGCTGCACCGATTGATCTTCAAGATTGCTATTTCAGCTCAAAACACTATACAAATTGGAACACTCCCTTTAAGGGAATTCCTCACATTTCAAGATATTAAAACTGGCATCTTATATGATGAATCAAACCAACTTGTAACTACTGGTTTACAATTTAGTAAACATGTTCCTCAATGCGCCATGGTTTGATTGCGTCATCGTAACTGGCACAACATTGGTAGAGAGCCAGTTGCAGGCAGTTATATCCGGTAATCGCGCTCACGGACCCCAGATATGAACGCCTCGACAGCTATAATTGTATTGGATTTTAATCGCTGCATGGGCTATGGAATGGTGGGATTTATATGGCGTTATTATCACGTCATGAATGCCTAGGTGACTTCGAAATGATCTACCCCGATATACCCTTCCCCATTTTGCGACCGTGTAACTCAGAAACTAGATGGCCTTGGGTTTTAAGAAGGGCATAATAATAAACAGCGCCGAAATGTCTCCAAGATGGGGTACCTATGTTCAAAAGTCCATGTGGGTGTGGAACACTTCCTTTAAACGACAATGAGGAGAGGAAAGAGTTTCTCTAGTTACACCTGGCCGCGCGGGAGATGCCGTTCGGCCTATATGGCAGCGGGATAGCCCTGGCGGTAGCCATCTCCAGGGGAGCGTTGGACATTCCCCAAAATCTCATTTCAGAATGGGAAGTGGGGATCAGGAACCAATATTGGGATCCGAGAGCGTGCTTGTCAAAAAACCGTGAATAACAAGAATGAAATTAGCAAGGAATACCGCCGCTGCTGCCCCTTGCAAGGAGTAACGCCGCCGCTGCCGCTGAGTGCCCCTTATTTTGACAGCCTCTGTTGCTTGCGACTGTCCCAGCCAATAGCTAGAGAGCATTTTCTGGATCGTGAATAGAGACTAGCAGAATCTCCCGGGCAAATCGGCCATCCAATGGCACCATGACGCGTTGCGCATAGTTCGGTCGTGAAAGCGTGAAGGCTGGCTTCCGCCGGAAGAGTTTGCTCGGCGAGCGCCTACGGGCCCGGATTAGCGAGCCTGTAGCGAAACGCATTGGATCCACGCTCGCATCGGAGTGTGCCTGGGTGACATCCCCTTTCATGGCAGGCATCCAAACCTGATGGCTGCCCTGTCTTGGATGGTTTCACTGTCTGCTTGCTTATGATTATTCTAGTCGCCTTATATCCATGTCGACTTTTTCCCTTTGAATTGTCTTCCAAGCTAAGGTTATCCGTGCCGACTTGCATGATTCTTTGCTGACCTTTTTAACTTTTTTCAATGATGTGCCCGATTGTGCGTTGATGCGTTTTTTATTTTACCTCAGACTTTTCACATTTGACTTAACTTTCCGTCGAGTGTTTTGCATTTCAATATTTGGTCCTTCGACTTTTTCCGAAAATGATTCCACACCTGTTGTCTTGCATTCCTTTTTACTTTTTGCCTTTGCTTGGAATGACTGACAATACTGTAAGCAAAAAGCAGCTTACGCTAACAGCGCGCTGTTTATACTTACCAACAACCGTGGACGCTTATCAAACGTACCTCGAAAACCGTGGCCAATCACTTGCCACCGCTGTTGATCCCGTCAAGAGACTCACTGGCCCCAAATCCACCTAGGAATAGGCCTGGGCTGGCCGCAAGGAACGCGGAGTGGCAACTGTGTTGAATCACAATAATTTCTGCATATTCAACATAGCCAATCCATCACATCTAAGCATGCATCACTATGCGCTATCTACGCGCGATATCTGCACGTGTTTGCCTGGCTTACATCCACACCTGCCTACAGGCGTGGACGCTGACCCCCTTGAGAGCGAACATCCCCCCCCCCCCCCCAATCCGGCTGGGCGTTACGTCCGGCGCAGCATTGGGTTCCAGGCCCGTGAGGTCAATCGTGCATACTGCTGAGCGGGATAGGGGCTTGGAGAAGTGCGACCATTGACTGGCAGCACCGTAGTTACACATTTACTCCCGATGTACTGATTATGGCGGAGGAGCCCGCTCCAAACAAAATCTGCCAGACCCCGCCGTCCTCCTGCTCCTTGGTGGGCATGTGGAGTAGACAAGCCACACAGTATCAGCGTGCTTTCAGAACGAACTTAAGTCCTTTCCAGCCTTAAAAAGCACTGTTGTTTAGGCGAGACTGAGCTGCCTCTCGCCACGTGGTTTTAGCCTCCAAACCAAGTATAATGGAGAAGCTTGTGTCTGGCCTGGGCGGGCACACGGAACACCAGCCAGGCATGGTGCAAGGAGCGAGGGACCGCCGGCGAACACTTTTTGTCGGGGTTGAAAAACTTTTCGGAATTAACATATTCTCTTTAATCAAAGCAAAACAAGTAACGACAATTTTTCTGGCCACGTTGTAGCGAAATCGTGGATCTTACAAAATTACGCCACGTGTGACCCTAGTGACTCCGTAGAAACGTTTACCCAGCAAATGGAATGGAGCGACTCTGGAATAATGGATGTAAAGGGAGGGGAGACAGAGTGCAAGCATAAACGACTACTTGTGGAGTAGCGTGACCCAGTGTTTGCTAAAACTAAGCCCAGTTTCTCGTCGCACATCAATTATGTCAGGGTCTCGTGTAAGCGGCTTCCGATACCAAGGCACCCATGCTATGACTGCAGCATTCCAAACAAAGCAACAGCAGGCTTGTACGCCTGCCCGTGATGACGTCATTAGACATTGACGGTGTCATATGTGAGTCAGTGTGTGGTGGTCTGTGTCGGGCCTCGACAGTGTCATAGTTAGTCAGTGTGTGGTGGTCTGTGTCGGGCCTCGACAGTATCATAGTCAGTCAGTGTGTGGTGGGTCTGTGTCGGTTCTCGACGGTGTCGTAGTCAGTCAGTGTGTGGTGGTCTGTGTCGGTCCTCGACGGTGTCGTAGTCAGTCAGTGTGTGGTGGTCTGTACCAGGCCTCGACGGTGTCATAGCCAGTCAGTGTGTGGTGGTCTGTGTCGGTTCTCGACGGTGTCGTAGTCAGTCAGTGTGTGGTGGTCTGTACCAGGCCTCGACGGTGTCATAGCCAGTCAGTGTGTGGTGGTCTGTGTTGAGCCTCGACGGCGTCATAGTCAGTCAGTGTGTGGTGGTCTGTGTCGGTTTCTCGACGGTGTCATAGCCAGTCAGTGTGTGGTGGTCTGTGTCGGTCCTCGACGGTGTCGTAGTCAGTCAGTGTGTGGTGGTCTGTGTCGGTCCTCGACGGTGTCGTAGTCAGTCGTGTGTGGTGGTCTGTACCAGGCCTCGACGGTGTCATAGCCAGTCAGTGTGTGGTGGTCTGTGTCGGTTCTCGACGGTGTCGTAGTCAGTCAGTGTGTGGTGGTCTGTACCAGGCCTCGACGGTGTCATAGCCAGTCAGTGTGTGGTGGTCTGTGTTGAGCCTCGACGGCGTCATAGTCAGTCAGTGTGTGGTGGTCTGTGTCGGTTCTCGACGGTGTCATAGCCAGTCAGTGTGTGGTGGTCTGTGTCGGTCCTCGACGGTGTCGTAGTCAGTCAGTGTGTGGTGGTCTGTGTCGGTCCTCGACGGTGTCGTAGTCAGTCAGTGTGTGGTGGTCTGTACCAGGCCTCGACGGTGTCATAGCCAGTCAGTGTGTGGTGGTCTGTGTCGGTTCTCGACGGTGTCGTAGTCAGTCAGTGTGTGTGGTGGTCGTACCAGGCCTCGACGGTGTCATAGCCAGTCAGTGTGTGGTGGTCTGTGTTGAGCCTCGACGGCGTCATAGTCAGTCAGTGTGTGGTGGTCTGTGTCGGTTCTCGACGGTGTCATAGCCAGTCAGTGTGTGGTGGTCTGTACCAGGCCTCGACAGTGTCATAGCCAGTCAGTGTGTGGTGGTCTGTGTTGAGCCTCGACGGCGTCATAGTCAGTCAGTGTGTGGTGGTCTGTGTCGGTCTCGACAGTATCATAGTCAGTCAGTGTGTGGTGGTCTGTGTCGGTTCTCGACGGTGTCGTAGTCAGTCAGCGTGTGACGATCTGTACCAGGCCTCGACGGTGTCACAGTCAGTCAGTGTTTGGTGGCCTGTGTCTGGCCTCACCGGTGTCACACGTACATCAATATTTTGTGGTGGACAGTGTCGGTGACAGTGTCGGGCTGTTTAAACACGTCTCGTCCAGGCAGCCTCGGCTGATCACGCACTTCTCCGTGCCCAGCCGAGCCCGTCCGGGCCGCCGGGCGCAGGCCGCCAGTGGGCGTGCATGGGACGCGGCCGTGACGCCGGCCGAGTGGCACCGTTCGCAGCGGCGCCCGGGCTGTAAAATCGGCCGCCCGAATACGGCCCGCCTTTACGAGGCCCCGGACCTCACCGGATCCATCCCGGCGGGGTCGTCGCGCGGACGCGAACGGCGACGGGTAGTCTAGACATATGGAGACTCTGACTGTCCATCCGCCCGTCACGAAGGCCCCGTTCGTCCCTGTTGCCGTCAGGAGGACTCTGACTGTCGCTTCGGCCGTCAGGAGGACTCTGACCGTCGCTCCGGCCTTCAGGAAGTCGCTTCGGCCGTCAGTAGGACTCTGGCTGTCCCTCTAGTCGTCAGAGCTGCCTTGGACCGGGAGTTCGTCGGCCCATTACGGGGACCATGCCCATTTGGCATTCATAGCCATGACTGTCCATCCGGGCGCCAGGACTCTCACTGTCCGTCTATCAAGAGGACTCCGTCTATCCCTCTGGCAGGACAAGAGGACGATGCTCATCCAGGAAGGGTAAAAAGAGGTGCCGGTTGATAGGACAACGGTGGCTCGTATTCCAACCCAGGCAATTTTGAATAGAATGCACATATAAACAAAACGGCTATTGTATTCCAGTTCAGTTGGGTGTATGCTTGTGTGCGTGCGTGTAGATGTGGGTGTGCCGGTACCCGCGCCCTTTTCTGTGCCCGTGCCCGTGTCTGTGCTCGTGCCCGTGCCTGTTTCTGCGCCTATGCCCATGTCCGTACCCGTGTCCGTGTCCGTGCCCGTGCCTGTGCCTGCATCTGCACCCGTGTCCGTGGTTGAGTCCGTGCCTGTGCTTGTGTATGTGCTTGTGTGTGCGTGCGCGCGCGCGCGTGTGTGTCTGTGTGTGTATGTTTCATGATTTATTTATGAATCATGAAGCATACGTAAATCATATCGATTCATGACTGAAAGCACAGTTTGAAATGGGCCAAGGCTAATTCCGGACAATCTTGCAATATGATGGTCTTTGTCTGCAGCGCTGTATCAACCACTTATATTAACGAGGTGCCTATTGATTGGGACGCTTGCTCTCGAAATAAGGGCTCAAACAACGGAAGGCTTTTAGACTCGTACACATTTGAAAGTCCAACACGCCCATTTTTCTTCCGGCGGTGTGTCATCAGGTGCGTGGTTAGTGGCTCTCTTCAAAGAGGAATCCGTCATTGGGCCCTATCACAAAAGCCTGCCGTAATAATCACTCTAGGCTAGCTGGCGCTGAAAACGGCGTTAGAACGCGCCAGCGAGTGGCCGCGTGGACTGACGAAAATGTGAATTGTGTTCAGCTGGCAAAGCTGATTTTGTCACAGGAGGTCGGGGACCTGGAGTGGACATATCAGTTTTGGAAGCTGAAGGTGCTTAGTATATCAGTGGTCCCATGATGGATTATATTTGCCTCATCACCAGTGTCAATGCTGAATAGGTACATATTCGGCTTAGATAGTGACTGCCATCTGGCAGTAGCTGTGGCAGTCAAGTTGTTTTGGCTCGCTTTTCGTGATCCGCACTAATGAGGATAAGAGACACTTTTTGCACTACTTGTGAAATATGGCATATCACATGCAATGCATATTTCCTCACGCTTGTCTTTGATGGATGTTTGCATGCGAGTGTAATTAGTGCATTTTGTTCATTTACACCCACAATTTCTCAATGTAAAATCAATGTTACACACGATTAAAAGCACATGGGAGTCCGCTTCCAGTCCGTTAATGATCTGCTCACTTGAGGTCTTCGACCCGTGGTGAAAATATCAGCTTCTCAAGCTGGACATCATTGGTATCTTTGTTGGAGCGTAAAGGATTCTATAAATCATAGGTTTTGGGAAGGCTTGGGTCAAATCTTACCTGCGAACTTTATGACAGTCTGCATGTAACTCCAAATACGGTCGAGCAGCCAATCAGATCCGGCCAGCCCTGTGGTTGCGCCTGTTGATATTGTCACCAAAGCACTTCACGGATTGAATTTCAGGAACCGGCTCAGTCCACTCTGGCTAGTCCAGATCCAATCCGTCCGCCAATCCGCTTTTTACTGATTTATCTACTGAATGCAAACGCCATCAGGTCCACACGCCCCGGGAACGCTTCATAGAGAATATGTCGTTGTGTAGCCCGCCAAGCGTCGTGCCAGTCATCCAGGAACCGCAAGAGCCCGCCCTGGACAGGTGACATGAGGCATCAGTTGGCTGTTCAAGACTAGCCAGGTTGGCTGCAACACGGGGCTGACATTGACAGAATAAGCATTCATCTCGTCCGGGGAGATTGTGAGCACTGCTCTTTTTACCCGCTAACAGCAGGCGAATATTGCGGTACAGAGAAGTACTCCCCTGCTCACGCAGCCTCACCTCAGTATCCGCTCGGCAGTCACGCCTGATCGTTGACCTCACGCTCCGGTCCAGTCCGCGGAAAGCCGGCGAGCTCCGCTCGTGCAACACGCAGCACGCCCCTCCACTGTGCCATGAGGTCAAGGGTCACCCGGGCTGACAGCTGCTGCGCCTGGATGCCTCAGTGACATTAGTTTCATCGGAGCGTGTTTGTGAGTGATTGGTAAAAGACGGTCAAGCAAATGGGACCACATATCAGCGAATAATGGACGCTTAAAGTCACCGGACCAGTCGGCATGGTACAAATCACAAAGCAAACAAACATGGTCAATCCGTTTCAACAGTCGTGCATGGATACAGAGAGGCCTGATACGACACTTTGGCTAAAATAAGAGTGTGTAAAATACAATATGGTGAGGACTAAAAGGGCAGTGAAAAGCTCTAACACGCTGAGCGATGCTATTCAAATCATAAATGATCACGTTTAAAATCGACCCGGAATAAAAAAGTGAACTCTGACAAACTGGTGCGGATGAAACTATCGGAGCATCTCATTCAATCGGTCGTGGCAACCAGCAGGGTCCAGTAAATTATTATTTAAACCGCCTTTGCTGACGATCGGTCCGTGGCGCTGTAAAAGTATTCGCTAATATTGCAGGTACTGATCGTTTAAGTCCGTCTGGAGGGCAGCCACAGCGCGGCATGGGGACCGGTAGACGGTAGCGGCGGTAAAATGCGGACCGGACTCCGATCTCACACAAAGCCAGGGGGACTTCAGGCACCAGTCCGGGCACTCAGATGCCGGCTGTGTGACGACAGTGGCTTTGTAGCAGTCACGGATCAAAATCGCCACACCTCCACAGCCGGCCTCTCCTGGCCGGTCCGAACGGTGCTGCGCAAAGCCGGGAGATGTGACTAGCCTGGACGCAGTGGCGGTTCGAAGCCGCGCCTCGGTGATCGCGCAAAAGTTGTAATGCAGGCCGGTGTAGACGGTCCTGCTGGATTACTGACTGCGTTAACATTATCTTCTACGGGTGCGACTGTCCATTGCCTGAGGTACTTGCTCTTTCATCTAGGGAAATAAAACGTCGGCTTTATTTTTTGTTGTTATTGCTTTACTGCCAGATGTTTCCAAATGGCCTATGGAGACCGCTACGCCGGGTGTCGTGGCTTTTGTTGCGAAGATATGCGTGCGAGCATGTTTCAAAACCATGTGACATAACTTGTATCAGTAATCGGTTCTTACTGAATGTTGAACGTTTTAAAACAATCATGGTAATGGAATAGGCAAGATTGCGCACCAATGGGAAACAGTCCTAGATATATATATATATAGATATATATATATATATATATATATATATATGTATATACATATATATATATATATATATATATATATATATATATTGTAGCAGCCGTGACATTTAATCATTTCCTAAATGGGTTGCATGAAATAAAAGTGGACAATGACTCCCTCTCTTCCCTCGCCCCCGCCCCCTCAGTCGCCAGGCTTGCTGCCACTGAAAGTTCTTGAACTGTGCACTGAGCCCGGCCCTACATTTTTGAAACGGTTCTTACCCCATGTCGGAATGAATGGTAGCCATGTTATAAGTAAAGGTATTATTCGATTTAATAGTTCTGGGATTGTACAGCGCTTGTGCAGTACAAGGAATAGCAAATGCCAAAGGGAGGTCAAGTTAACTTCCTTACAATAATCATATACGTGATGTTCGTTTAATGAGTTGCATTTTTGATGAATCTAATTTTCTGACACGGCCTTGCTCACAGAGTCAAAAATTCAAATATCAAGCAGATACCAGATGCTAGCCGGCTTTGGGAGCGGCTCTTCCTCCAGCATACATGTGATCAGATGGCACACATTTCCCACACATCGACCGAACAAAATTACAATGAGCACCGACGAAAAGATACACTAACTTTTCAAAAAGGGACTACATTCTCCAAGATAATTTGTTATTTAGTAAGGGTTTAAGTCTGCGCATGTGAATTAATTAACAAATTTTGCTAGGGGTGGTCTTAAGTTTTGGAAAATTTTAACAGTCAAGGGGCTATCGTATGGCCGAATCTTGCAGTTTCGGTAAAAGAAAATGATTGCCAATGGAAGTCTCGGGTTTTGCATTTTGCGTCCAGGACGTGGTTTTAAAAGCGCACCTGAACGGGTCTTTTTGATTTGCCAATATACGACATGCTTTCACCCCTATCCTCACGTAGCAAACACGTTATACAGTACACAACAGACGTTTACCTTTTCAAATGCGTACCTTTTTAACCAGATATACGGGCATTACAAATCCAGTTGCCGGACAGACAAACGGGGTGAGTAAGCCGACCGGAATAGATTGTAGTTTTAGGTATTTTGGTTTTGTTATACTAAACGACATTAAGATTATATTTGTGACAACTTATTTTATCTGCCCACTCAAAGCTTCACCGACGAATGGTAACGTAAAACAGCCTTCCAGGTCTTGATCTTGTCGGTGTCGATGGTGTGCTTGCTGCTGTTGACGATGTTTTTGTTGATGTTGATGACATGTTCCCGCTGCTGTTGCTTGTCTCGGCGTTGCTTTTCCCGGTCGATGTGTGGCTTTTCGGTGAAGGCGACGTAGATGCTGTTCCGAATAGCGATTTTCTTCGAACTGATTTTGCACGTTTTGACAAGGGTCAGTAATTTTTACGTCAGAATCCAAACATTACAAATTCGTGTATGTAAATGATTTTCATGCAGCAGCTTTTGTTATTGCTGATGATGCAATGACTTCTCGAAACAACACGTATGTCGCTTTTTACATGCACGAATTGCCAATGCGTGTACAACTGGCTTAAAAGATAAATAAAAAATAAAAGATAAAAGATAATGCGATACAACTGGCTTAAGTTCATGTCTGGTGTTGAATACTACAAAACGTATTTGCTACGTGAGGGTAGGGTTGAAAGTGCACCGCATGTTGGCGAATCAAAAAGGCTCATTCGGCTACGGTTTAACGAATACGCCCTTTAAGCAAAAACAAAACAATACAAACTCCTGAGAGTCCCATCACCGACCATTTTCTTTATGCACCTCAAGCTGTCAGATTCGGCGTAATGAGGAAAATGTAAAATACAAAATCCACATAAAGCATTCTCTTTCTGCACACCAAACTATGGGATTCAGTGTAATGAGAGCTTCTTGGCTGCTAAAATTCTGTAAAAAACTAAAGGCCATCCCATCGTCAACTTTGTGAATCAATCCACCTGCGCAAACTGAACCCCTGCTAAACAGAAACATTTCATCCTGAAGAATAATAGTCTTTATTGTAACGCAACTCGTGTATTTTATCACCTGTGATTTGTTGTTGCTTTGTAAGGTCAAGCTGTGGGAAATGTGTGCCATCTGATGCCGTGTATTCTTGGGAGAAAACCGCTCTCCACGCTGGCTGGCATCTGGTGTTCGCCTTATATCCGAATTTTTGACTGTGTGAGCCAGGCCGTGACCGAAGATTCCTCAAAAATACAACTTACGTAACGAATATCAGGTACATAATCATCATAAGGAGGTCATCTTAAATTCCTTTCCATAAGTAAGGGTATTAGAGTATTCGAAATAATAGTTACCACGACAGAAACTGGAGCTCTATTTTTCCATAGCAGCATATCTGAGCGTCACTCCCGCATATCAATTTTCAAGGTGATCTGTTCATAAGAAATTTGTGTGTGGAATCCGTGGCTGAAATACGTACCATGTAGCCGGCTTGCGCATTGCTTGGACTTGAGAGTACCGTAGTTTATGTAAAGATGTTTTTATGGGCTGATGCCTTCATCGAGCATTTCAGGAACTATTCGGCAATAATTTCCATCTGGCTGTTTTTCAATCTGTTCAATCGGTGAGACCTGACAAATTTCAAAATTTGGTCCGGTCTCAATCCGTGTTTTGGTGGAAATTTGTGACCTGGTCCAATCCAGTCCGCGGATTGATTCACAGTCCGCGGATTGATCCAGTCCGTGAAGTGATCTAGCTTGGCCGACCATCGCCGCCTCTCGCCCGTCGACTTTATTACGTCGTCGGTGGTGAAGCGGCCACAGATCAACGCGGCCGGCATGCATTATAACGCAATTTCTTCTGCTTGCTGTCCAATGCACGCACCGCTCGGGGTCACTGTTGCAGCCGGCGTTTGATAGGTCCTACTAGTTATGTATGGTACGGCTGAAATGTTACTTTGACCTAAGCGGCTTCCACGTGGGAGTCTCCGGTTTTGATGCGTTTAATAGAACGTCGTTTCTCCAACCGAACGGTAATAACTCCTTGCATGTTGTCCTAACTCGCATTTTTCCTTCCCACACCCGCCCTGCGCGGGCGGGTGGTTCGTTACAGCAGGGCACAATTGAGGGTCTGTTGTTCTGGATGACGGCCCTGCAGTTAGTGCCAGTGTAGCGGAGTATGTCAGGTTCCGTCTCCTTGATATCACAGCCAATGCCTTTCAGATTTGCAAGCAGTGATTATGCATGTACTAAGATATTTAGCAACACCTGTTTCTTGTCTTTGTACAGGTTTGGTTGCCTTTGTTTGTTTGGCCGTGGCGGCCGAAAACATGGTTGTCCCTCTATTCGGCTGCTTGATATTCGCTGATTCGTTCCTGGTGCTAGATAATCGTCGAAATCTGTTTCAGTGAGTTTCAATTCCCCACGGCGCTTTGCCAGCGCGATTTAAAGCATGGTGCCATAAAGGAGGTAAACAGATTATCATGCCTGGTGATCTACACCCGCCTGCCGTAACTGCTGTTCGCTGCTCCCGTTCACCCCGGAATGTCGGGTAAAACAAGACATCCGCCTGTTATCGTGCAGAGGAGCTTTTTAAGCTCCGGAGCTGTTTAGTGATACTTCGCTGCTGCTTAGCTGCTGCTTTAGTGATGCTTCGCTGCAAAATATCCAGGAACTGCTTCTTTTGGAGAGCTATGTTGAAGACGATTGGCCCCAGTTTGAATCCAACGCTTTCGGAGGGAATCATTACATCAACGCCATCTCGCCCTGCTATTTTTCGTGCGGTATGATGCTTACCCCATGTCGCAGGGTAGCCAAGAAAATAACAGAGCACAAGAAAAAAGGAAGGGAAAAAGGCAAGCAATGTTTGTACCTCCACGGATAGCTTTGCTGAATGCTGATGAGATATTAGTCCACAAAGCTATTCGTTTTGCACTGCTCCTTTTACGGTGGAGCGTCCTCAATATGAAAAAGAAAGAAGGGTTGATGGCACATTGATATAAAGGACACTTTAAAATACAAAGTCACCAGCCAACAGGCGATTTAGTATTTTCTCTCAAACCACCCAGTCATCTAAGCCCACCTAAGCCCGCAGGTAGCTTTCTCGCAAGGGATTTATGTTCGTGGCGAGTGAATTTCTGATTAGCGAGAAATAAAATGAAGAACAGTGTCCTCATATATAGGTATGTAGTGCTCTTGGCAGTTGCATTGAAGAGTTTTTTATTAAAAAAGCATTGCATTCGTGACCGTTGGCGTGGCATGACAAATGAGTTTTCCGACAAAAGAGAACACTTAATGCTGGAAAGGTCATTTATCAATTATGGGTTCAAACTTCTTATTCTGAGTTAACGACCTTCGCAGCACAAGGAGGTGCTGGCTAAAAAAACGTTGCGTTGCTAAATACCGATTTTCTTGACTGCACCCAATATTACGAGCTGCGATCATCCTAATTACTGCCAATATAATCGGTATTATATCCAGGACTATTAAGGCAATCGTACGTTCTGAAATTGAGTGCCCTCAAGACAATAGTTTCTTAGCACTAAAACATCATTTAACCAGAAACTTTTAATATAATGAAGTTTGCTAACCCAACATAGGAACGAAGTTATAATGCCGAAAGCCGGGAGCTGAAAACCTTTTCTTGCTAGATATGGGGGTAATTTTCGGCCAGGGACTTCCTTTCAAACTGTTCGTGGCTGCTGAACTTCTGTTCAACGAGAAATAAGACAAAAAAGTGTTCCCATGTACAAGTGTGCAATGCTCTTAGCAGTTGTTACGAAGAGCTCACAAACTCCTTTTCAAAAGCATTGCATTTGTAAGCGTCGGTCCGGAATCACGAATGAGTTTTCCAAAAAAAGAGGGCGCTTTCTGCTGCAGCGGTCATTTATTCATCGTAAGTTCAAAGTTCTTGTTTTGATAATGACCCTCGCAACGCCAAGAGATGCTGATAAAACGACCGTGTGTTGCTAAATAACGACTTAACTGACGACACCCAATATTACGGGCTGTGATAATCCCCAAGGTACTGTCAATATATCGTGTATTATAGTATTTAGTACTGTACATTACAAGATTGGGTACCGTCAATATGATCGTTGCTTAGCGCTACAACGCCATTTAAAGGAAATGTTCCACATTTGTATGGGATTTTGAACTGAAATAGCCATGTTGAGGACCTTTTGATGCAGTTCGTCGTCATGGCCTTTTTAAGACTCAAAACGTTCTGGTTCCTGAGTTACACGCCCGCAAAAGTGCGGAAGGTTTATTGGGGGCATACTTCAGTCACATTGGCAATAATGACGTGGTAGAAATGTCATGCGATCGCTGTCATACTGCAAGCTGTTTTCCGCTTATGGTCAAAACATCATGTCCGCTGGTACATTCGCAAAAGCGATGATGCAGCAATATGATACAATGCGCGGAACATGATTGACTGCTAGCAAGATTTCGCTGCTGAATGCGTGCCGCGAACGAAAGCGTGGAACTTTCAGGTTGTGCGGCACTCGTGAACAGGGCATTTTTCCTTATTTATAGATTATACGCTAACGTTATAAAAAAGAACGCCACTGTCTGCAAAAAAAGCACGGCAACCAAAAAGCGGGCATTCTCCCGAATGTTATAAAAAGGAAGAAACGACGGCAAATATGTATTTTTACCCCGCTGGCGCTTTCAATTCATTTTCAACAATTTTATTTTTTACAGACAGCTCGGCTGGTGCCTTGTGTACCGGAGCACAGCACCTTGCATGGGTTTTACTAAATATTTCACACATATTGTACGACAAGTTCAAATACTGAGCAAAAATTGTGTACTACAAGAGCAGCCTCTTGAGCCGCATTACCACGAACCCCCGTTGGCACTTTGCTTTGAGGGAGCTCACGGTGAAAAATAACACGGTGTTAGAACAGAAAATCTGTGCGGAAATTGGGAGAAACCCTGAAATTTGATAGTCCCGCGAGCTGTGCAAGTGTGGGATCACACTTCTTTGACAAAATTGTAAATCAGGGGTTTTAAATCGGTGTGATCTCTGGTGGTGTGTGCCAGTGGCTTGTATTGATCTTGATGTGATGGGAAGTGTGCGTGCGAAGCTTGTACTTCTGAAAGAGAGCATTGCTTTGGTATTCGTTAAGCATACTGACTCCCAATCAAATGTTATATATACCTGCCTCTTCCTTTATGTTTGTGTTCGAACATGACGAAGTGGTGCCGGCAGACTAGAGAAACACTAGCACCTATGTCGCAGGGGTGTACAAGGGCAATTTGGTACTTCATTATGATCTTGCCAGGCATTTTAAACCTATTCAGATATTACAGCACGCAATAATCCATTGCATTCATTTTGTCAGCAATCCATTTTGGCAGTAAGTGCTGGTGCTCGCAGCTCATTAATGCACATGCTCAGCATAGGTTCACATGATACGTCTTTGCAAAACTGTCTTTCCATAAATAATTCTGAAAACATAGTGTTGTATGATTATTGATGCACATTCTACCGTTTTAACAAGTTTTGTATGCGGGCAAGCATTGCTTGTGATCCATCAATGCCATACCCACTGCAACTTAGGTGAGACGCTGGGTGCTGAGAAATGTTACTGCTGAAAAGGGACTGAAAAAATAAAAAAGCTGAAAAAGTATTGATGTTGTTGTTTTGAATTGCACACCATAATATTTTTATTATGAGTGTTGTGTGCGCTGGCAGCTTCATCGTTTCCTTACATTTTGCCCATGTAACCATAACTACATGCACTTGTCGTGTCTCCAACCTTGTGCAAGGTCAGCATGTTTTGCATTGTCAATTCACCACGTGTAAAACTTTTCCGTTATTTTTTAGTACGGCCTGATGGCTGCAGCATGCTGCATGACTGTGGAAGTGAAAGACGTGCTTGCTTCTTTATCACCTACTTTTTGTGGATTTCCAAAGCAGGCTGAGCAATTGATGTCACTTATTGGTTGTCTGCTTTGCTGAAAGTGATTCGTATATTGTATCACGTGTTTTTGGTCAGTCAACATGGTGGAATTTATTCTGGAAACAGGAGAGATTTCAGAACAAAAACTACATCGTTTTTCATTGCCATGCCACAGGAGAGCACTGAGGTAGTGCCACGATGATGCTGTTGGCCCATGCCATCACACAATGTACCACATTGGTTGACTACTCTATGTCAGGCCTATGAGATAGCATCTTGTAATTTATGAATGACTGGTAACAACTGACTTGGCAATGCCAAAGGACTATCAACAGCAAGAGTGTCAGTGCACCACGGCGGTTATATCATGGTTACCTATTGATTGCATTAATAATCCTAAGCAAAAAACAAAAATATTGGTAGCCCTAGTTTACAATCTTAACCATGCCAATGGCAATGCTTTGGCGATCAATTCACAGCAACGTTACATATGTATTAATTTTCGCATGGCACCGCATTTCCAGGTACAAACAATAAAGAAAGTAACTGTAACTACTGCGCACATCACATGATATCAATGTCAAGAGTACAGCACTGCAGGGAAGGATAGGTCGACAGTACAGTATTGACCAAATAATCAACAGCATAGCAGCAACAGCAACAGCACAGCATATTGTGCTTTGATATTAATAATCTGCCATAAAAGCTGGCGATCGCTACGTTGCGTATATCAAACAGTCCACCACAGCTTTTCTTACGGCCAGTACGAAGACAAAAAAAAAATCACAAACAAACCCCCACTTATCCGCCAAACGACACAGCGACTGGGACGAGAATGGCCAGTTGGTGTCAGCTTTCATGTGTATCGGGGTATTTTTTAGGTCTGACTGCTAGATGCCGCCAGGTATTGCTGTCATAAAACCATTCCATGACGCCCTCAAAAAATGACGTAATGGTAATACGTCATTTTGTAATGGGGCACATTTTTACAAGCTTTGAAATTTTGCTATTTAGCATCGTTTTTGAACCTGGGAGGCTTACCAATAGTTACAGGTAACCTTTCCATTATATCTTATGCCTACCTGAGCATTGTGGAGCATTGAGAAAGGCAATGTGGAGCATGGCCTTTCACCAGAACCTCCTGGTATAATGAAGGTCGTTTCCTCAACATGGGAATCAAGTCCTAATGCCGAAAACCAGGAGTTAAAGACCTTTCTTTTTATATTAGGTAATTACTTCGACACCATTCTGGAGTAGTAACATCGGTTCGCGCAAGCTCACCACACCCAGCATCAGGGCCAGGCGAGAAGCTTCAGACCGCAGCTGGCACCTTTCCGCACCTTAAAAGGAATGTTTCACATTTGAATGCATTAAAGCAAGCGTCAGATATGATGAAACAAGCTCACCTATAACTACTGGCATACTTTTTAGTCGAAAACCGCTCCACACAAAACAACTTTATATTTAGTAAGTATGCTCCTCAATGTGCCATGGTTTAATTATATCATCGTACCGTGCACAACATTGATTGAGAGCGAACTGACAGTCGTTATGTCTGGAATCGCGCTCACGAACTCTAGATATGACCGCCTCGACAATTATATTTTGTCTTGGCCTTGATCGCAGCATGGCTTATAGAATGACAGGATATGAATGCATTATCATGACGTCATAAATGCCAAACTGACTTTGAAATACTCTTCCCGATGTACCTTTCCCCATTTTCGCGGGCGTATAGCTCAGTAGCTAGAGTGATTTATGTCTTAAGAAGGACATGATTGAGAACAGCGCCGAAAGGTCTTCAATATTTTTTTTTAAAATATCAAAACCCCGTATAAATGTGGAACGCTCCCTTTAATCGGCGCTAGGGGCGGACGCGGTATCTCCGGCTCCGGACTAGGGCTGGAGTTCACGAGCACGAACGTGGTGACCGGCTGCGCCGTGGCGGACGAAGGAGGTACCGAGGCGGCCGGCTGCCACCATCTGTCGCCGCCACAATGCGAGAGACATGCCTCCGGGGAGGCACGGGTGGCGAGCCGGACAAATGGGCCGCCGGTCTGGGATCTGGTCTAATGTTTCGATTACCCAAATGCAAACGCATTACAGAGCACTTCGTCCTCATGACGGATAGCATGTCAGTTTCTGAAGAGGTAACATGTCAGTTTGACAGATGGCGTGTCAGATTCGTCTAGGGTATTCTCATCTCGGTCGTATTGGTTGGGATCGGTTTATGAACGCACGAAGTCCTGATTACGTAAGGACATATTCACATACTGTGGCCTGTACACACAATACCAACTTCCCCGCTATCCTTCGATAGATTAAATGGACTTTTGATAGTTATGTTTCGTTTTGTATGAAAAGTGAAATACAACAAGCAAATGTAGAATATTTTGAATTGCATTGTATCACAATTTATTGTATTATCAGTAGGTCAGAACTTGTAGGTAACTTTTCAACTACATCCAGATGTTATCTTTTTAAACTGCATCCACTTACATGTTATAAAAGCACATGGCTAATCGTTCACAAGTTCCTGTGACATAAGCAGCATGTTGCGGCACACCGGTAGAAATTGAAAGCGGAGCTAAGCAAATTGCATGTGAGTAGCAACAACCTGAGCTTTATAAGCACTACCATCTAGTGAATAAGAAACGAATGACTCCAAAAACACTACAAGTGTCCATCAAATCTTAACACGCGCCTGGGTGGCCGGCTAGATACCCTTCGCTCGAGGGGGGTCAATTTGACCCCGCTGAGATCTCGGCAACTAAGAAAGCTAGAGACACCAAATTTACAGACTGCCTTGACCTACATGTGAACTCACTCAGACCAAAGTTTGATCCTCCTATGTCATGACCTTCGGGCCAAATAAGGTCAAACAACGTCAAATTCCAGATTGGTCTCTAAAGTGCCCCCAGAACCCAGGCAACTGTCTCTAAGCAAAAGGTCGCAAACCCATTTGAGGTCAGTGACCTTGTTTGACATTTCGAAGGTCATGGTGATCAATATCATACAAAACTGCTCTGAGTTTCGCATTTGAATAAGCGACAAAGATTACGCTAGGCAGCATGTTCCTAAAACAAAATGTCGACCCGGGTCATCTTAGGTCAATGACCTGCTCTGACCTCTAATAAGTCAATGGAAGTTTTATAATACGATTCCTGCTGTCAATAAATTTGAAATGAGCACCACAAACTATCCCATCCAGCAAGCCCTAGAGTATTAAATCAGGTTGGTTTTGACCTTGATGTAACCTTCATAGCTGACCTTAGGTCAACGTAATTTGCACATTCAATATATGTGGTGCCTAAGAAAGCACCTCAGAGATGTATGGCTTCATCAAATACTCCACTATTGTATCAGATTGGACAATTCCCTAGAAATTGCCCTCGCTGAAATTATGGCCTGACTTTGACCTACCATAGGTCAGCGACTATAGTAGATACATCTAAATTGTTTATGTCTAGCGATCCGCTATTCAATTTTCTAAAGCTATATTAAATTTGGGGTGGCCACGTCCCACCGTTTGGAAACCATTCTGGAAAAACCGTTGAGGGTCAATTTGACCCCCGCCCGATCACGTGTTGATTTTGAGACAAGCGGGTGTTCAGCACTCCTGCCACGGAAAACCTACTGGAGCAGCCAGTGACATTTGAAATTTGCAACCCACACCCCGAATCTAAGTGGAAAAAAATGCATCACCTTCCTCAGATCAGGCAAAGCTGTACGATGACAGCTTCTTCAAACATATAAACCTGTGCATAGTACAGGCAAATACCACATCATATGAAACCTGATTAGGCGTGCCATCTATTCACAAGGGCAAACGTTGCACAAAATATTTAATAACATTTAACAGCAACACATTTATATGTCAAACCATCTGCAATCAGAGTGCTGAGCATATAAAACCCATTGTGAGCTATTTTTTCTACCAAATATTCTAGATAACTATTTGTTAATTACATGATGCCAAACTCATCTTCAACCGAAAGCACTTTGCGTACGTCGATAGTTTAGCACTTTCTTTTGAGCTCACATGTGGCGCACCTTGCGACAAATATTTATGTATTGCCTCCTGTTCAACATTTAAGTATTTGTGCTCAGAAAATATCGAGCTATAGCCCAGTTAGTGCCAACTGCAGCATGTGTTATCTGACTGCATCAAAATTTGCAATTTCGTTTAATTTTCTTTCTGGTATGGCATCAGCCTAATGTAAGTTGCCACCCAAATGCTGCGGCTCATGCAACTAGAGCGCCATTTATGGAAAGCTATTTCATGAGGTACTCCCAAATGATAAGCCCTGCATTAAAGGTCTATGGAAGACACGAAATATCGCTGGGAAGTACTGTATCAAAAGGAATGAGTGAATCGGAAAGTTGGATGTGCTCCCCAGTTCATGACTACCAGATGTCGGGATATATTTCTTCACAATAGAAATACAGGATTACATCTTCTTTGTCTTAGTGCTCGGCAAGTGGGCGCACTAGTACTGAAAATCTTACTGTACTGTGGACTGGCTTTTTCAGGTTAAGAACATTGGGTGCACTACTTTAGCTTGACAGTCATTTCTCATTACTTGAATATATGTAAAACTTCCCATGAAGTCCTTTGTCTTGGAAGTTTAGCCAGTTATCCTTGGTTTTAGTCTTTCTTTAAGGAAAGAACTAGGGATTGAATCATTTTGCACTACACATAAAAGATGATAATATGGAAAACTTGGTTGATCTCCTTTTACAGTTAAGAATAACGTTTAATTGCATTAAACAACCAAGGAAAGATCAGGGCATAAAATATGAAATTTTGACGCCCTGTTAGTATTCATGAAATCGGTCGGAATTTGGACTCAGAACGACATCGGTCAATTTCTGGACACAATGCTCACGTGCCAATTGGCTCCGGTGGAAGACAACTTTGAAACAGGTCACATCTGACACCGCAAGCTGACAGCATCTGCATCGCAGCCATCACAAGCTCCATTTGGACGGCATTCGCCATGAGATCAGTCATAAGCTGAATCATGATGCAATACGCCGAGGACGTGCCAGGAAACACTGGATTGCTTTTACACAAGTTGATCGTGGTAAAGTGCTTGACTGTGACGCTTTAAGTGGCAAATCATAGCGTCTGCAAGTTCGATCAGCCGTCAGAGCGAAGGTCGAGCCAACGCGGTCGGGAGACACAGATGTCGCCGTCGAACTTCCCTGTCGTGCCGAGGCATTCATGCATCTTGATGAAAACTGGGTCCGACTGGAGGCGCCTAACTTTTGCAGAACTGGACGCGTCGTCCGCGCGGGTCCAGCTGACCCGCTCGGTTTCATATGCCATTGTCCAGTCCACCCCCCCCCCCCCCCCGCCGTCACCAGTGACCCCGAGCCCCCGCCAGCAGCAGGGTCGCATCTCTCTAACCTCTCGAGACTCAAACGCTGAGGAATCGCCTGTCACATCGCTTCTGCCTCCAGGGCCTGGAGCAGCGGGCTAGTCCATCACCATGCTCAGTACGCGGCAGGCTGAGCGGGACGTCTGTGTGAGCACCGACCCGCATACACACTCTTGAAAGAAATGCGCTCCACTGTGCTTCATGGATGTCGTCTTCTCCCATGCAGATGCTGGCTGGCGGGCGCATCATTCACTCTCGCGTGACTCGGTTACGGTACGCGACAGACGCCGTTGAAAACCATTGCGACAACCACGCCGCCCGTTTTCCTGGCGCGTATATATTTCGACAAATACTGCGACCGCCAACAGATATGTGCTAACAATGATCTGTGTCAGAACAGCACCGAACCGCATGGACGTGAGACGCAAGAGTCGGCCATGGCGAAGTTTCTTGTGCGCGTGTTCTGTACACGCTTGCACGTCCCGCACTTGGAGCTGCAGGCAGACGAAATTAACAAACATATGCCATTGTCACAAATGATTGTCACAACCTTGCTGTAGAGGCCCGTATTTGTGTGTCGGATTTAGGATTCGCAGACTCTTTCAATCTGCGCGTTGAAAGGAATGTGTTCTGGCGCATTTATATTTTAATTGTGCACGTAAGATAGTATGTAATTTTGATTCGCATCGATTGGCACCCTTCGTTTTTGCAAACTCGCTTCCATTGACTGGATATTTCAAGTGCCCAATTTTTTGTTGGCCGCGTCAAGTTATTGGGTGACGCCAAAACGCGTTTCCACCAGTAATTCACTGCTCATATACCGAATGTAGCATTAGCGTTAGCGAACGGTCTTGCGATAAGACGGCTCGTCAGCACTGACAACGACTTTCAAACAACCCAACTGCTGCCAATGTGCAAACACCTATTTGTTCACTGTTTTAAACAAGGACTGCAAAGAGGCATTACCACGTGTCCATTGTGTAATATAGCATACCAGGCTAGGGCCAAAGCCCGAACAATTATTCCATCCAGAACGCATTGTCGTACACTGAGTTTGGAGCTCGCGCCGCACTCGGCCGGTAGCTTGTCGTGGAGCAATATCCAGATCGTTATTTTTTCCGAATAACATTTGGCACCGCAAACACGGAGAATTATCGCAGACGATTTTCCAGGCCAAGGGCGGATCTCGGATAATTTTCAGAGCTTGATGAAGACGGCAATTTTTGCATGCCAAGCTATGATCAATAACTATTCACGGCGACCCAAGAGAAAGCTAGTGGAGAATCTCAGGACCTTTCGAATGTGGTTGGAAAAATTTCCGTGCATGATTATCAGAGGAACAATTTTTCGTTGATCAGTATGATCACGGCCGAATTTGCCCCTTCCTAGACTGCTTATGGTTTGTGGGATCGTTTCTCCGAGCCGAACTTATTTCTGTTATCTAAAAGTCAGGTAGTATATAGTAAACTAAAAGTAAAGTATGTACACTTGTCGAAGCTTTTGCTGCATTTGACTCTGCTTCAAAGAATGATTTACCAAGCATGCATGTGAAGGCTGTTTGAAATTGTCTAAGTGTAAACGTAAGAGGAATTTGTGTCTCATTTGCATGTATTTTTTAATACGCACTCGGGTGGCGGGTTCAAATTGACACCCCGAAGGTTTTTCCAAACTGGTGTCCGAACGGTGGGGTAGCCGCGCCCAATTTTGCATAGCTGTAGATAGTTGAATAGCATATCATTTGGCTTAGAAAATTATATGTACTTTGTAAGGTCGCTGACCTATGGCCGGTCAAAATCCGGCCATGGTTTCAGCGAAGGCAATTTCTAGGGAATCGCTCAATCTGATACAACAACGGAGTGTTTGACCAAGCCATACATCTCTGAGATGCTTTCTTAGGCACCACAACTATTGAGTGAGCAAATTACGTTGACCTAAGGTCAGGTATTATGAAGGTCAGACCAAGGTCAAACCAACCTGATTTATTACTCTAGGGCTTGCTGTATGAGATGGTTTCTGGTGCTCATTTCGAACTTATTGACAGCAGGAACCGCATTATACATCTTTCATTCACTTCTTAGAGATGAGAGCATGTCATTGACCTAAGATGACCCGGGTCGACCTTTTGTTTTAGGAACATACTGCCTAGCTCAATCTTTGTCGCTTATTCAAATGCAAAACTCAGAGCAGTCTTGTATGATTTTTGTCACCATGACCTTCAAAAGGTCAAACAAGGTCACTGACCTCAAATGGGCTTGTGGCATTTTGCTTAGAAACAGCTACCTAGGTTCTGGGGGCACTTTGGAGACCAACCTGGAATTGAACCTTGTTTGACCTAATTTGACCTGAAGGTCATAATCTGGGAAGCTCATTCTTTGACCTAAGGGAGTTCACGTACAGGTCAAGACCCCTGTAAATTTGGTTGTTCTAGCTTTTTTAGTTCCCGAGATCTCGGGGGGTCAAATTGACCGCCCCCCCCCCCCCCGGCGAAGGGTCTCTGGCCGGCCACCCGGGCGCGTGTTAATGTAGATAGGCATTTCTGGTCATTGGTAAGGAACTCAGTCCAGGCCTCAGTTTGGCCCATTTGGTGCACGAAAAGATGATTGGGTAAACATAATTACCATTACTTGTTGAAATCATGTTAAGATACCATCCTCACATCATCACAGCAATATATTCTAAAATTGTCCACGCTCAAGGCATCCGCAGTTTACGTCAAGTGACATCTTTTTTGTGCAGCAGCAGACTTTGTAACGTTATTGAAGCTCACTTTGATAAAAGGCTTCTTTGGAGTTCCCTAATTTATTACACCTATATTCGTGTGTGCATTTGTTCTCGAAAAGGATGCTAAAATTTCAAATGTAGAGGAAACAGTTATAGAAGCATACATTGATAATGCTTCTCGGAACAGACCAAACCTTCTATACAGACCACACAGCTTTTATCAGTCAATGTACGATATATTTTTCAACTTTTTGGGGCACATTTTTTTATCAAATCAAATTATCACGTTATTTTGTTTCATCTATTTCGGGTTGCAACTATTTCAGTTTTGGTTATTTTTAGTTAATCTCCCAAGCTCTAAACATGTCAGTATTTATTGTTCATGCTTCGAACATCCCAAGCTGAGTTAGGTGCTAGTTTGCTCTGTGTCTGTCAGCTAACTGTAATAATAACGAAGATCATTTTATGGTTACTTTTGATGTGGTGTGCCCCGAAATTGTAGCCTCTTTAAGAAATAATGCATTTTTGTTCGGAAAACGTGGCAGCTGAGATGGAGTGTATTTATTATATGGATCGCAGCTTAAAGTCCAGTTCTTGTTTCGTCCCTCAACATACTAGACATTGCGGGCTGCTTTGAATGGAAAGTACCATATATGCATGGGGTCTAAATTGAAAAAGCCACCTTGAAGATCATTCGGTGCGGTTCAAAGCCCTGCCCTTCTCAAGATCTAAGTCCCTCCAGTTGCTGAAGTACGCGACCGCAAAGATGTGCAGACTTTTGCGCAGAGACTATTTTACCCAGGCATCCATGACGCCATAAAAGCGCTATTAAAGTTCCGCCATTTCATTCTTTTTTATCAATGACAAAAGAAAAAATATCGTCGGGTCGTTGATATCTGGCGCTCGTGAGCACGATGAGGACGCTTTTCGAGTATACCGCCATTAATTGGCTCTCCACCAATGATGTGTGAAGAATGATGACGTGATCAAACAATGACGTATTGAGGAGCATATTTACTAAACCGAGAAATTGTGTCGTCTTGAGCAGTCTGTCCACTTAAAAGCATACCGATAGTTAGAGTGAGGTCATTTCATCATATGCGATGCCTACTTCAACATCTTTAAATGTAGAGCATTTCCTTCAAACAGCTTAAGGAAGCGTGGATTTCGTCGAGCATCATCAGTGACGTCATTCATAGCCGATTTTGCTCATCGTGGACATCTTGTCCAATCGATGTTGCGCACCTCACGTACCAGCCACCAGCGCTGCCGCACTTTTGGAACGACATCTCGACATGCGCTGCCACGCCGGAAGCTGGACTCGCGCCACGTGACGCTGTCCGGCCCGCCTCCGCTGATGGCTGGTTCAGGGCAGTTCTCAGAACTGTGCAAATAGAGCTGAGTGTTCAATGCAATTTGGGATTCGAATGCTGTGATGGGTGGATTCGGAACAGGGTTGAGGTTCGATATTTTCTCAGATTCGAATAGAGTCGGATTTTTTCATTGAAATCTCGTAACTTACGGTCATATAGTTCCCACTTTCAACCAACGTCATTGATTTCTGGCTGAATGTTTTCAAAGCCTTTGCCAGTGGGCATTTCTTACCCAGCCTTACCTTACCCAGCTGAAAGGATAAAGAGAGGATGCCTGATTGTGTAGGCGTTTGAGCTTTGGTTTTTGTTGAGGTTCGCGGCAAGTGCACGGTATTATTATGAGAAGCCGCTGTAAACGCGCGGGTCCGGAAAATACCACTGCGGTGACAAAGGGATTAGAGGAGGACAATAACTGTAGCTGTGAATGCAATAAGCTGCAGTGAGTTGGACAGAAAATGTTCCAGTCCTGCAGTAATTAAACAAAGAGAGCCGGCTTCCTTAGACAGAGGAGGACTGGAAGAAAGAGTAATCGTTTTAAACATTCTCCCTTGTGCGCCTTCAGAGTGCATTGCCGACATAATTCCATCAGGAAGGCGCGAAGCTTAACTGATTTGCTGTCTTCTATGTGCTGTTGAAAAAGCTACGACGAACATAATAATTTGTTTGCAAACGAAATCGTGCAGTGACAACTCACACAAAGAACTGAACTTAAGGTGTGATAAACTCTCACGAGCAACTGAGCTTTTTGGGTGATGTTTCTTTCCGGTCACGTAAAGCCAGGGCTCTAAAAGTAAAGCAGTATAGGCGTTATTGCATCAAAATTGGTGGCGTAAAAAGCGTAAAAAGGCGTGATGCGTAAGCGCTTAGGCGTAACAGCGCAAGACATCAAGATTGATTCAGGCGTTAGTCCATCCTTTTACTAGGATTCTGAGATAGCCACTTCTTGTATGTACTTTGTGTTCATGCAGAGGATGATAGATGTCCTCAAAATTAAAAACATGACTGGGTAATCGAGTTCATCAGCACTTTTACGCGTAGCGGGCCGCTCTGTCTGAGGACATGTCCGTATACTAAAAAGTTCCCTGTGCCTGATGAAGGTCCTTGTACTTCTATTTGCCCCCCCCCCCCCCCCCCGCCCCCGCCAACAATCCGAGGCGCTGCCCGCGCCTGTCTGAGTCACTGCAATGTCTGTTCTACCTTCGCTCCTACAGTCATACAGCAAAACATGCAGGAGAAAGGAATAAGACCTGTAACCACAGCAGCAGTGTCCGGCAATAACTCACGCGATGAATCGGCGCCGTACTCCTCAGCGCAGCACGTCACCCACGCCTCACCCGGCGCGCCGCCGCGCCTCCCCCATGCGTCCAGTCTAATTACCGTTCCAGTATGCGGCTCGTTCCCGGCGTGTCGCCGCCAATAACCGGCTCGTTCGGATTCCGAGCGCACTCGGCGCCTGCAGCCTGAGGGGTAATGCCCGAGTCGTTATTCAGATTGAGCGTAGGGAGCGCAAAACACGGTCTGCAAGGAGAAACCTCGTTGACCTAGTGCCTGTAGAGCGTTTAATGTGCGTTCACCACCAATACAAGTACAACCTTAAGCGATAGCCTTCCGGGAACTATGGTATGAACACGGTTCCCAGGCATTGGTGGCTGGTCATGACACGTATCTGCCACACCTTAGCACAAAAATACTGCAAGTGCGAGGTTTTGGTGCTGTATAAACAGTTCGTAAAACATGCGTAGCCTACCATCGATAAGTAAGGCACTGGTTTCGCACGCAAGACGTCTGCTACGCTTTTCAATAATGCGAATTTGGAATAATGCGAAACCATATTGGACGTCGAACAATCAACAGGGCACCACTGGCCCAGGTCATCATAGCCGGCCAAACATCTCCAATGTGTGGTAAAGCGTTTATAAGTTGTTTTTAGTACCTTGTGTTGCTGAATCCAGGCGAATGTCCAAAGGCATTACTGCAAGATAGCATTAGAACAACCAGCTTCGCGGTGTCGTTATAAGCCTTCCATTTGTTCGACCTTGGCATGTAAGACATGCTGTAAAAGTTCATCCGAATTGGCAGGTTTAAGTTGAACTTGTCATCAAAAGGGAAAACAAGGTCAGAGATGGAGTTGGCAATGCTGATGAGGTCAGGTCAGGTCGTTTCCCGTCCCTGACGGGATAACGTCAGGCCATGTCCCTTTCCTACCAGGGTCGGACCAGGTCACATCCATTCCCTGACGGGTAAAGTCAAGACAGGTCACGTCCTCCCCTGACGGGTCAGGTCGGATCACGCCCCGAACCTGGAGGTGTTAAGTCAGGTCACGTCCATCCTCTGCCGGGTCAGGTCAAACCCCGACTCTAGTGGGGTGAGGTCAGGTCATGTCCCCCGTGGTAGTGTCATCCGTCTAGCCTGTCCTGACCATCGGTCCACGTCTGACGTGGTCACCAGCGCGGAGCCGGCCGATGATAGCGGTCGGCCCGCCGGCCAGACGAAAGGGATTAATTATCGGCCGAAAAAAGCGGCCCGATCGACCGGCGGGCCGCCCAGCGGCCGTGATGTCGCGCCCAGGGTCGATGGGATGAGGCGGCGGCGGCGCGGAATGCCAGGCCGCTGACGCCGCCGCCGCCGCCGCCGTCGACGACGACACTGCACCGGCGCCGGCGGCCGAGCTGCACGCGTGGTCGGCTCGGCTCGCGCCGCGTCGAAACGAGCCCGGAAGTCACGGCTAATCGGTTTTACGCGGGAGCGGGCCGGCACCGCTCCTGTGACCGGCCGATCGATGCCGGCCAAAGGCTCCCATAACAAATGCGCGGCTCATGCATGGGCTCTGATATGGTGTTTGATCCCGGCCGGCACGTGAATCGAGGTCGCAGCGGGCTGGGAGTGCGCTTCGAACCACTGCCAGGAAATGCGTCACGCCAGTGGTGGTGAGCATTCGGCAGTGGACGCCAAATGAAATGGTATGCGCTGTTGATTGCTTCGCTATCTGTAGTTATCTGGCGAGGTGAAAGATTACCATCTTACGTTGGTTAAGCTGCACACGGTGTCATTTGAAATGAAAGCGGCATACTAAAACTTATCAAAGTATGTGGTAAATACGCAGATGTAATCCTATTATGGTGTGAATGCCACGTGCCAGACCCATTATTTTTACAAAAGAACATTCTTCAAACGCATGGCTTAGGGACGTTTCGTCGTCGGGCCATGTAATCATCGCTGGCGATGCCCTTCTCGAAATAAATCCAAATTAATTATCGCCTTTCATTTTTTAAATTTTTCTGAATAATGACTTACGTTATGGATCGTGCAGTGTACTGAAATATGCTAGTCAAAGCTAAAGCCTCTCATTAAGGCACACACTCCCGTTAAATCGGAAGAACCGGTTCCGAGCTCTTCAGGCTGTTCTGCCGGAGACGCTGTTAGCTCCGCATCGATCGTAACGCACTCCAACAGGCGGCTTCGCTAGTCGCGATAGCTAACTCGGATTCGTCCAGTCTGATGCGCCGCCTGGATGGACCGCTCCCTCCTTCTGAGCAGGGCTGGCACTGACCTGCACGGCACAGCGGTCGCGTCGGCCGCCGTCGAGACCTGCTCCTCTCGCCGACTGCCCGGCCCTCTGCCGCCGCCTCCATCCCCTGCTGCTGATTTCCCCTGTGTTTTTCGCTCTGTCAATCGGCGATTTATGCACGACGGCGGGGGAGCCGCGCAGACATTCTGTCATCGCTGGTAAATAAGCGCAGGGCTAGGCGGGATGCAGACGAGGCGGGACTCCGAAGGGGTGCGCAAGATGGCAGATTTAATATGTGGGCGGATTTCGGCTTAACGGGATGGTACCAACAACTCCGACGGGATTGCGCGCTGCAAAATTAAGTCATAAACAGACGTAAAAATGACGACGACGACGTGTTTCGGGTGCGCTCCACGTGCGCCATTGCATCGATATAAACTTTAGACTTACACACATGTCCACATATAGTGCCAGGGACGTAGTAAGTGAGCGTTAGGTGCCTTTGAGGCTGTAAGAGCCCTGCAATTGTGATCTCCACGCGACGCAGGTTATTGAGCTCTTCCAGTTGTTTTTTCTTCCAATCCATGAACCATCCAGCACGCCACTTTCCATCAGCATCTTTTCCGCATGTAGCATCCAGCAGCATCTTCTGAACGATCCAGCGCAACGTGACGCAATTTTGGTTAATTGATTTCCAAAGCATGATTTAACTCACCTGTGCATTCCGATCTGCATCAGGCTCCTACCAGGCTAGGTTACTGGCGCTTCAACATCACTTCCGAAGCTCTGTTTAACGAACATCCGGGACATCAGTGCTCCTCAAGCGGTCCGAGATGTGTGAATGAGTGAAGCGCTTACATAGCAAACATCGTTGATGTTCGTAATCAGGAGTGTCGTCAATGGAGGCCAGGATATGTTCTCTCCCCGCCTGGCCTTGCTTTCCTCGGAGGTAGTGGCGGACATTGTGACGCCCTCACTGGTGAGTTTTTTAAGGTCATTTAAGGTTAACAATTTGATGGAAATGGAGTCCATGTCTTTCGATGTCTCATCTTGAAACTGACGCCAAATTAGCTCACCAAGTCATTCTGTCATGAGCCAGAAAGACGGAGATGCATTTAGTGCAGCGTTAGATATCCCAGGTCGGGACCACCTGAACTTCAGCCCTGAAAACTACTCAATCACTTCTTATTGAACCTCTCGTACTGTCAACAGATCATATCTGTACCCGAAAATCGTAAACATCACCTGAAACAGTGTCCACATACCACGAGGTCGTGGAATCCCAGCAAGTGACCCCTCGTTGTCGCAAGACGTGACCATATTTGTCACCTCACCCGCGCTCACGCTATGTTTTGCAGTGAAGCAGCTGCTGCGGTGGCAGATAAGTTACCAACACCGAAGATGTCGACACCGATGATGACCGAAGATGGCAGATCAGCGGTAAAAGTGACCTAGATGACGCTATTACAAGCTGTGGGTTACAAAAGCGGCTGCCAACCCGTTTTCAATGTTCTCCGCAAGCATACCGCGTGTGGAGTCTGCATTTATATTGTTTGTTGCCTCCCACGGTCGGGGGTGGCGACGATTGGCGCACTGTCAGTGGTTAAGCAAGGTAACAGCATCTGGAAATTCTCTCCTGCTTCCGTCCCTCCCTCCCTCTCTCTCTCTCTCCCCTCTCCTTCCCCCTCTCTCTCTCTTACTCTCTCTCCCTCTCTCCCTCTCTCTCTCCCTCCTCCCTCTCTCTTTCTCTTACTCTCTCTCTCTCCCTCTCTCTCTTTGTCTTTCGCTCTCCCTCTCCCTCCCCCCGTCTGTCTGTCTGTCTGTCTGTCTGTCTGTCTGTCTGTCTGTCTGTCTGTCTGTCTGTCTGTCTGTCTGTCTGTCTGTCTGTCTGTCTGTCTGTCTGTCTGTCTGTCTGTCTGTCTGTCTGTCTGTCTGTCTGTCTGTCTGTCTGTCTGTCTGTCTGTCTGTCTGTCTGTCTGTCTGTCTGTCTGTCTGTCTGTCTGTCTGTCTGTCTGTCTGTCTGTCTGTCTGTCTGTCTGTCTGTCTGTCTGTCTGTCTGTCTGTCTGTCTGTCTGTCTGTCTGTCTGTCTGTCTGTCTGTCTGTCTGTCTGTCTGTCTGTCTGTCTGTCTGTCTGTCTGTCTGTCTGTCTGTCTGTCTGTCTGTCTGTCTGTCTGTCTGTCTGTCTGTCTGTCTGTCTGTCTGTCTGTCTGTCTGTCTGTCTGTCTGTCTGTCTGTCTGTCTGTCTGTCTGTCTGTCTGTCTGTCTGTCTGTCTGTCTGTCTGTCTCTCTGTCTGTCTGTCTGTCTGTCTGTCTGTCTCTCTCTCTCTCTCTCTCTCTCTCTCTCTCTCTCTCTCTCTCTCTCTCTCTCTCTCTCTCTCTCTCTCTATCTATCTATCTATCCACACTGCCTCCGTATGTAACAAAGATTGAGAGGGTTTGTATAAACCGACCCATCTATTACCCTGCATACAGGCCTCATGTGGTTCGGCACGCAATATAGTGAGAAAATAGATTTCGCACAAAGTCGCACGAAAACGATCCTGCACCTGCTCATTTCATGTCTTTCAATAAGCTTGCCACTGAGATCAGCTCAAGACCAAGGCAGGCATATGAATCTGAGGCATCAAAACCAGCACGCGTTTCGCCGCCACCTTGGCCTGCAGAGCTGCGGCGGTGACTCGTAGGCGCACCATAGCGCACCAGCGCCAGGTCCGGCGTCGGTTCCGGCGGCGTCGGCCGCTGACGTCACCACCGCAGCCACTCGCGACCGCCGGTCGGCAACGGCGACTGTTGCAAGCGGCTTGCCCATGTCAGCCGCCGGTCCAGTTTTCCCAGCATTGACTGGACGTGATGGAGCTCCCAGGCTCATCAATCACCGCAAACTGACGAGGAAACGGTCCGTTTCGAGGCCTGATGCTCGTTGGTGGTCGGGGGCCTGAGCTCCTCGGGCTACGCGCGGGGTCTGGTGCAGTGGCGCCGTTGCCGGTGGCGCCGTTGAGCCTGCTTTGTGGTGTGTAATGGAAGGATTGCCTGACAACGCTGCGCATGCTGCAACCATTTGTAATGTGATTTGTACACTGCTTCCCGCTTTTGTTAGGTGTGTTTAGGTTGTGCTCTCGCTCACGGTTCTCAAGGAAATAAACGGGGCCAAATTTAAATCTACCAAGACCAAGATCTCGCCAACAAAAAGCATCTCGATGCATTTCAGCCAGCACGTTTCGGTGTGTGTTCAGTTGGGCCGAGGTATTGTCTCATCTCGTCGCCTGAAGGCCTCAAACCGAATCACTCTGCCCCCCCCCCCCCCCCTCGATCAGATTGCCTTTGTAACAGTCGATGAGCGGCTGGGCTGCGATACAGCTCCGCTCAATTAAAACATGTTGCTGGGAACTGTTACTATTTTATCCGTGCACATTTTGATCAAGTTTACAATTGAGCTAAGGGCAAAATGTAAGGTTTTCGAAGGTGGTTTTTGCTTCCGTTTTTATTTATGGTCGCTTGAACAAGATTATGACCAATGCTACCCATTTCTACGCGATTAAATAAATACGAAGCTTAAAAGGCTGTTGCATATGTTGACATGTACCTGACCAAAAGTAGGCAGCTAAAACTCAAGACAGAGTCGTAAAAATGAGAAGACCAAGAGCATCTGGCTTCGCGCCACGACACGTAAGGAAGTGACGAGCGCCCGCTGGGCATTACAGCCAGTGTTCAGTGAATATTTTCGTGCTGCATTTTCACCCCATTGCATCACCCAGCATGCGTCTCTGCTTTTGAGCTCTTTTTACCTGCGGTTTTTCAGGCCTGTGTGTTTTGAAAAGGCACTTTTATTTGACAACGGCTGACTGCCTACAAAATCTGCTGCCAATACGCAGGGTGCAGACGAGCTTGATCGTGCATTCTTCTTAAGCACCGCTTTTCATAACATTTCAAAGGCATTGCCTCATTTTTTGAGAGGGGTGCACAGATAACTTGCACGTTGCTTTAGGCGTGTTTGTTGTTCAAGGATTTTTTACGTAGCGGCCAAGCCCCAACCTAACCCCTGAACTTAGTAAAATTTTGTCTAACGTCATTGATGTGTGGCGAGGTCAACTACATTTCGAGCGACGAGGCCTTCACGCATTTCATAGCATAAGCCGCACAGCCAAAAGTCACCTGAGAGCCATAGCCCACTCTGGGTGTACACATCTGTCAGCCTTGCCGCTAGATTGGACGGCACCAAGAAGCTGCACTCAGTGACATTTTGGTGCTCGGGCGTTCGCTTTTCACAAGATACGATGATTAAGCGAAATGATCAACTGAAATGAATGCTTCATTTGCCGGATCACTCCTGCGGCTCATCTCCATTGAAATGCCAGAGATCTGTACTTCAAATGCACTCAGTTTAATTGCCCGGATACCGACTTTAGCAACCACCACTCACGCTTTAATCATGATCACGATGCTTCGGTCGTTTGATTCCAAGCCTCTGTCATTCTCTTGTCAAGACCTTCAGACGGATTCTCGCTGTAAGAGGAGGCTACGAGCGGGTGGTTTCCGCGGCCACGAACGTGAGCAGGCGCACGTCGCTTAGGTGCACGCAGCGCGGAAGCCACCTCGGAGCACTTCCCGGACCGCGCGCTGCCCCACTCCACATCCAGGTCATTCCGAAGCCAAGGCCGTTCTGAAACCGAGTCCTCCTGTGGCGCTGAGACCGAGGTCCTATTTAGGTGCTGCTTCCTGTGTGAGCACTGGCGTTGCCACTCGATCGGTCCAAACTAGGAGATAGTTTTGCCACGGCTGCCCGCTAGTGTACAGGCATTGGATGTGTGAATGTGTCATGCAACGCCACAACACCGCCGCCCAGTCGTCGAGTTCTCTCCCCCTCCCCCCCCCCCCCCCCCCCCTCTCTCTCTCTCTCTCTCTCTCTCTCTCTCTCTCTCTCTCTCTCTCTCTCTCTCTCTCTCTCTCTCTCTCTCTCTCTCGGGGATTTGGACCAGCTTGATTTTGCAGACCCCGAACCGGCTGCGGCTCACGCCTGCTGCGCGTCCTGGCCCTCGACTAAACTACCTCACCATCGTAAGGGCAAGCCCGCTCATGCGTGGTCAGCAGCTCGTTTGTGGAGCTCCACCGCGGGGCCGGGACGCCCACGGCTCCGCTCCGGGCTCGCCGTCGTCAGCCGCGCCGGGCGGACAGAGGGGCCGGCACGGCGGGCCGGCGCCTTCGGCATCCGGGGCCGACCTGGGCCGCTCCGAGATGCAGCTCTCGCGCGCTGAGAGTCGGCCGGTTCGGCGATGGGCGCGGCTCAGTTGGGACACGGCAGCGGCCGGCGCACCCGTTGACACGCCCGTCACGTAACAGATCGGGGTCGCGAGCGAGCGGAACCGCCGTCGTCGACAGTGCCGACTACGCTCTAATGGTCCCGCGTATGCAGTGCCAGCATTACGTGGAGCTGTGCGTGCGTCCGTGCGCAGCTGAATTTCTGAAATCTGCGATGTCTGAGAGCCGC
>NW_023596576.1:43761167-43814177 GCF_011947565.3 Pollicipes pollicipes | reverse complement strand
TGCTTGCTTAATTGGCCCTGCGTGTTTGCTCTCATGTACTGGGTGAAATGTGACGAGCTGCATGATGGATGCTCGAATAGCTCGGACGAAATGTCGACATTGCCGATCCTCATAAATAATGTATCAATGTGCACCATGCGTCGTTGACGCGTTGTCGTTGTGAGCAACGCTGAATATCAAGCACCAAATGTTGACGATCAGGTCAGCAACGAGGTGCCGATTTTAGTTTTGAGGTACATAATACAAGAAGTTGGACATGGTTACTAGACCTTAGAGATATAAGACTCGTAATCTAAAAGATTAAAGATAGCGCCATGATCGAGTATGTGAATACAGGTAAAACTTAAACTCATGGACAAATGTGCGAGAGCACCAAAAAATGACCAAAACAAGAGCAAATAACAATATGTGTTTTAGCAGACACGTCCAACGCCGCCACTCCTGTTTCTCGGAGAGTTGAAGTAATTCAAGTGAGTGTTAGGGTGATAATTGTTTACGGCTTGTTTGGCAGCACCTGTAACGATATTGCAAAGAACGGAAGGTTGGCACAGCTATTGTTGTTTTATTGTTTCTACGACCTCGAAGCATGCTTACAACGTGGACAACTCAGGTGAAATGAGAGACGCAACTTCGATAATCTCAAAGGCCTGAGCAATTTTTTCGTTAAAAGGTGGTTCGCAGTGGTTGAGCTAAACCAAAAGTGGGTTTACGTAGATGTCATGACATGTTTTACGATAATCAGTAAAATGATAACAAAGTGATCATGCACTGACCGAGGGAAGTCTCGGCATCCTCCACGGCGTAACTAACACTAGGTCTGCGAATGATGTGACGAAGTGGGCATATAGGGCTTCGTGGTTCCCAAACTGACTACACATTATTCATGTCAAGCAAAATGAAACTCGGAGATTAGCGAGACTGCTTGCCTTGGACGAAACTTAGCAGCCAATTAATAGCAAGCACGAAAAAAGCATTGACCTCAGGTGGCCTTAGCTTTGCATGTGGTATAAACAGGTAAGATTGGTATAAACTTAAGGTTAAGGGATGCGGGAGAGGTGGGAGCATCAGCTCGACTTATAAAGCTGACAGCTGGCACTGGTGAGCTGGATGATGCGTGTAGTGATGATGCATGTGATGTGATTATACGGTTTAATGGTGTTGCTGCGGTCAGCGAAATTGGCATGTTTCTTTTTATCAAGTAAGTAACTATAAGAATGTTGAGATCAATACATGGATAAAAAACAGCAGTATACATGTGACCCTTCAGTTTTACCTTACAATTGTATTTTCCCTGCCAGGACATGCTTCGCGCTTGAGTTGAGAATCTTAGTCTTTTTTTAATAAACAACGTGCAGCGTTGAAGAACAATTTATATCTAAAACTCTGGGGGGTTGCATTTGCATGTGCATTGGTATGTCCACTTTGCCCCTGTGTGTGTGTGTGTGTGTGTGTGTGTGTGTGTGTGTGTGTGTGTGTGTGTGTGTGTGTGTGTGTGTGTGTGTGTGTGTGGGGGGGGTGGGTGGGGGTTGGGGTGGGGGGGGGTGTGGGGTGGGGGGGGTGGGTGGGGTGGGAGGGGGGGGGGTGCGTGTGTTTTGCTAACTCCAACTCGCTGCCCGTGCGGTTTCGTCAACGTCATGCATGTACATTGTTGGTGTCAGTTGTTGGTCATGCTGCTTCAAAGAGATAATTCAAAGGTTGGATTCATGTTGTGTTTCTTGTACTGATGTGAGGTTATGCATATGTAATTCCTCCATCTCATTTTATCGACATGCGTCGCGTGCTGATGTTTTGGGTGCATTTCAGCATTCTAAGTACCTTTTATCACGTTGCATGTGTTCGTCCAGTTCCTCTTTCGTAAGATGCAGTGCGAGACGTTGAGACAGAGATATTGTATAAACACCAATGCGGCATGCATCGCGAAGTTTTCGGTCTCCTTTATTAGTTTACGTGTATTTTATTTTATATTAAAAATACAACAAGCGACCTATGTGCTTTATAAACTGTATCGTTGATCAGGCAGCTCGCAAATCAGGCACCCGCCAAATCCGGGAAGCAGGCAAGCTGCTGGAGTTTCGGATGAAACGGGTGCCAGACAACAGATGGATGTTGAGCCGTGATCGATAACATCATATGCTGTAAATTTGGCTTAAGATTGCCACCATATTGGACGACGGGAAACGTTCACATAAGGAATTACTGATTCCGAGCTGGCAGATTGCATGTGAGGATCTGTGCCATGTGTATGAGCGGGGTGGTGGTGCTGCAGGGAAAAAATCCGCTGAATAATAATGGGACTTTAGCCCGAAGAACGCCATTATTGCCTGAGGCATACCCGGAGGCAATCATCTTTATCGAGGACGCCTTCTGAGAGCTTATAGCATTGAGTTCAAAGTTCTAATGTTGAGTGAATGACCTTCGATGGGTTTTTGTATCGGCGCCAATTATGTGGGCGGGTTGCTGGTGCTGTATGAAAAACAAATCCGCTTACTAATCATGGGAATCCAGCTGGAAGGGCGTCATCATTGCCCGAGGCCAAGCCGGGAGCAATAATCTTTTTGAGATTACCTTCTTGATCAACGTGTTTATTCAAATATTAGCTGCCTATCTTCAGCGAAGATGTTTTCATTGCGTTTATCACCGAGTTTTTTCACCGAGGTGACACGTGCTCGGGTGAGGGGTAATTTGACCCCTTGAAGTTTTCCGGAATCATTTCCGAACGGCACGGTGTAGCCACGCTTAATTTTGCATGGCTGTAGGGCAGTGAATAACAAATATTTGGCTGTAACATAATAGATATATCTCGCCAGGTGTCTGACCTATGGCAGGTAAAAGTCAGGCCGTGGTTGTCAGCGAATGTCATGCTTAGGCATTCGCTCAATCCGATGTGACCTAGAAGATTTAGACGAAGATATATATTTCTGAAACAGTCGCACGCGCAATAAGCCAACTTCACTTAGGGTTACAACTGCCGGTGATCTGGTGTCATGTATGAGGGTCAGACCTATGAAAAACTAACCTGCTATTTTAGTGGAGAGTTTGCTGCATGGGTTAGGTTCCGGTGCGCATTTCGAATTTATGAATAACAAGGACCGCAAAAATGTCCATCAACTTGGACATTTGTTTTCAGAAATATTCCACCTGGTGTAACCCTGGCGCTTAACTGAATGGCAAAGTAGGAGCAATCTCATAGGGATTGCTTGTCTTGACCTTTCTAAAGGCAAGACGGTCACTGACCTTTAATAAACACCACATTCCTTTTGCTTAGAGCAGTTATCTAGGTTCACGGTGTGTGTGTGTGTGTGTGTGTGGTGTGTGTGTGTGTGTGTGTGTGTGTGTGTGTGTGGTGTGTGTGTGTGTGTGTGTGTGTGTGTGTGTGTGTGTGTGTGTGTGTGTGTGTGTGTGTGTGTGTGTGTGTGTGTGTGTGTGTGTGTGTCTGTGTTTGTTTGTGCGCAAGGAGATATGGGAGCTTTGGTCACCAATCTCGAGTTTTTCCTCTTTGAACTTATTTGACACGAAGGTCATGACTTAGGAATCTCAAATTTTGACCCCAAGCGAGTTCACGTATAGGTTAATACAGCCTGTGTATTTGGTGTCTCTAGCTATCTAACTGTTTTATATTTCAGAGAGGCATTTTGATCCCCAGCCTGAGCGAAGTGTATTCAATCTGCCAACCGAACTTTTGTTAAGGGACCAGCGAGTATCTAGAAACACAGTTTGGACATAGGATGGATGGTTGCCTCTGTCATGTTCGTTGGCCAGATTCCCCGGACCTGATTCCACGAACTTTTGTTTTTCTCTTAGGATAATCTAAGCAAAATCATGTAAAATAAACCAAACTCCACTTTTCAACAGAGGAATGCAACCGCTGATGACATACGAACCATTTTCGCCACACCTTGACATCATATGCTTAGATTCTGTGCACTGCGCACGCGCTTACGCGCCCACAAAAGGGAAGGGGTGTGGAAACACTTAATTAATCGGCTTGTCTAACTTTGAAAGAATGGTCACTGCTCGAATCAGGGCATACTTAGAGCCCCACAATCTTATCTGGCGGCGACGACCTGGCGGTGTGGTTTACCAACCCCAGTGTCGATCGAGCAAATTGCTTTGCACAGCTTGCTCTAAATCACATCCACCAATGGTGTGACAGGTGGGGTCTTGAGATTACACTGCTAAAATCAGCAGCACTTATTTTTCTAGGCAGCGCGTAATAGTTGCTCCTCGAGCCCCTTTGAATCTGCATTGCCAGCTCATCTCACTCGTCATCCAATTTAAGTATCTCGGGATCACCCTGGATAGTCGACTTACTTCCTCGCCCCATTTCGCCGACCTAAAACAGTGCTGGACCCGACGACTTAATATCCTAAAATGTCTTGCCGGATGAGAGTGGGGAGCGGATAGGCGCACCCTGCTCCGTCTGTATACCGCCTTGATTCGACCGATCTTGGACTTCAATGTCTTTATATTTGACGGCATTTCTTCGAGCAAAATTAAGACCCTGGAAACGATCCAGGACTCCGTTCTCCGCGTGGTTACTGGCGTCCTCCGTACCTCCTCGGCGTCAAGCATACTGGTGGATGCACACATACAACCACTCATACACCGACGCAAGCAACAACTTATTTTAACATAATCATTAACATATATTATACCATCATATTTTAACATCAACAACCTAACAACAACATAACACATATACATAAATCTATACCGATCGGGCTTCCGAAGTGATGACCGCACAGGAGCGGTATATATCTATAACCATTATAGCAAATCCAAACGCCTTTGAGATTATCATGCTGTATACACATCAGAATTAGTGGCAATCTTTTCAGCACTTTGCCACCTCAAAAAACATGTCATCAAACAAACTGTAATTTGCACCGATTCCAGCTCTTCCCTGCACGCCATATCAGCTCTACACAATCCTTCACACCCTTTGATTTATAAAACTATCTCCACACTATCATCACTACCAGCGGAGTCGCACGTGGTCTTCCCCTGGATACCAGGCCATGCGGGCATCCAGGGGAATGACCTCGCCGACGTTGCCACAAAAGAGATCATCAACATGCCAGCCCGTAACCATCTTGCCTGCCCAGTGTCTGACCATCTGACTGTTATAAACTGAAAATATCGCTGCTTTTCACAACGTGATTGGGAAGAACACGGTCACCAACACACGCGCGACATCAAGCCAACACTCTCACCCTGGAGCTCAGGCAACCAGAACACCCGCCTTAAGATCCTTCTCGTTAGGCTGCGAATAGGACACACAAAACTAACTCACGCATACATCTTTGAACGCAACCCACCACCACTCTGTCACCACTGCCACACACCATACATGATAGCAAATTTCATGCTGGCGTGCCCAGTCTACAGGCGCTGCCGTGAAAAACTCGTGCAGTACACAAACAAACACAGACTCCCATTGACGCTGCCTACCGTACTGGGCGACACACATCCGGAAATCTTGGCACTCCTCTTCGAATACCTACACAAAACCAAATTAGATAATTACATATAACAATGTAAATGTTGCGAGGTTTTCACCAGCTCAATTACCAACGAGCAGGTTTTCCTTAATGCCGTGTGGTTTTGACCACGCACAATTCGGCCAAAACGTGCTGGTTTTCCTCATTTGCAAGGGTTTTTTTCAAAGCACAATTCGGTATAAACGTGCTGGTTTTGCCCCATAGGTTTAGGAATCCGGTTTTTTGTAGTTAGGACTTTTCCCGGATTACACTAACAAAACGACAAGCTCGCACCGGTCCGCTCCCCCCATTCAGTGAGGGGGAGCGACCCGGTTCAGGTCGCTGACAGACTTGACCGCCGAGCCGGGGGCCCGCCGTTTGTCGCGCGGGGAAACCTTTGCTGCGATGAGGTGGTCGTCCGTCATCTAAACGTATTGTTGTATAGGCTGAATACAATGAATGTGTGTGTGTGTCGCGTGTTTTACTTTGCATTTGTTACCGGACGAAATTAGCCGGTTTAACGTAGTATCGAGCGCGTTTTCTTGCATTGATACCGGACAGCATTAGCCGGTTTACCGTAACGTAGCCTACCTCTGTCCCTTGCTTTGTGCCGGATAACACAGCTTTTTGCCTGGTCTTAAACCAGAAGTAAGTTTCCCCAGCCCCGGCTATAACTTTAGGCTGCCGGGGCAATAAAAAGAACGGCTTGTCTAAAGCCGTACAGGCTTGAAATTCAGACTTTAAATCCGTGTGTGCATTGTAATGTCATAAACTCCAGATCTTTGTTTGATACTATATGCGTATATGTATAGATATGTATGGACATATATGTATATATACAGGTATAGATGGATATGTATATATATATATATAAGTATATATATATAGGTATATATATAGGTATATATATATATAGGTATATATATATATATATATATATATATATATATATATATATATAGGAAGATTAAAATGACGAGAAATGTGATAACTACATGAAACAGTTTGACGATTTTATTTGTGAGAGCTCAAAATGCTCCGCGAATGAGGACGCCGCCAACACCGATGCACTAAAAGTAGAGGGAATTTGGTATTTGAAATCGGTGACTTCATAAGAAAGTGTGACAAGTTTTTTTTTAGAGAAGAGGAGCACGAGGAATTTTTGTTGCATGTTTGAATGCCTTGCATGCACCTTAGTTTTGTCATATTTGTAGCAGGGTTCTGTCATCCCTTCAGCGGCCATAGGTTCACTTATTCCACTGTCGTCAACAGGCTTTGTCCAGTCGGACGATTCTTGCTCACCTCGTGACGCAGCTTCCAAACTAATTACGGACAACCGATGACGTCACGGGATCACGTAATTTAGCGTTTAGATCGCAAAATGACCATATGTGGTATAGAGCACATATAGATGATATCGCTCGGTTGACAGCTGTGATATTCCACCATATGTAACGACAAATTTTGAAAACAAAACCATCTTATTTTCAACTGCATCAAGATCTGTTTATAGGGTTGCTGTAAGCGCTGGAGCCAACTGTTGAAACGGGAAATCCCAGAACCGGTTTTCGAGAGGAAGCCTCGGGCAGTTTGCACAGACCACATTGAACGTGCTATCTGACAGGCTGTCATGCAGACATGAAGACATAAAAGACATCAGGCCAACAAACAGCCACAAGGGCTCATCAAGGATGGCCTACGCTAGGTTTCGCACCCATCCTTGACATTAATCTTACTATCGGACCCGCCTGAATTTAGTTATAAATGAGATCCTTAGGCCAATGGAACATGTCCGAACGATTTATAAATGGCGCTAAACGGGGGTTTCCTACAACTTTGTTTGTCCATCCATTCTATTGATTCACTAATTTTAACTAAATGACACCTGCCTCTTATAGTTTTGCTCCTACCTTTTGCTACTTGAAGCGGGTTTCCTCTAAGTCTCGGCCTAATTCTCAGTGGCCGTGGTTCATCTACATTGTCTAACCCTTTCATGATCTTGAACACCTTCATCGGATCCCGTTTAAGTCTGCGTTATTTCAGTGAATACAAATAAAAGGTCCAAAGCCTTTCCTTGTATTTTAAGTTGCCAATCCCATTCATCATCCTTGCTGCTTTTCTATGTACTCTCTCCAGCATATCTATATCTTTTTGAAAACATAGATACCAAGCCTGCACACAGCTGCTGAAGCTGTGGTCTGATGTAAACTAAGTACAACGTTTTGATAACATCCACACTCCTAAAATGGACATTCCTGTCAATAAGTATCTGTATGTGAAACCTTGCTCCTAGCAGTCCAGCATTTCTTTTCGACCTTTAGATCCCTGGAAATTACAAGGCTAAGTCATTTTCTTCCAACTCTCGGCTTCCCACTTTCTAGCTTATGCTCACACTATTGGAGCTACCCAAATGCATCATCTTACACTTATCATAATGAAATGGAGTCTGTCACAAAGAAGCTCAGTTTACTAGCTTATTTACGTTAAGTTTCGCCTAGTCTACATCTTTTGACACCCTTACCTATTTTTAGATCGTCGGCAAATGTAAGGACCTTACTTTTGCTACTAATGCTATCGCAATAGTAGTCTATTCGAAAAAGTTGTTGTCCATAAAAGCTCTAAAAGAGAAGTTTTGTCTTTGGCAGAATGCCATACTTTACCTTTTAAAGATACGTCGTCGGCGATTTATCGCAGATTTATCTCAGAGTCCTAAATTGTAAATATTGCAATGTTGGATAACGCACAGACATTACCGAAATCAAAGTTATTTGTTTGCAAGACGCGCAGTTATAGGCCATGTCTACAACCAATACAGTGATGTGGATATACTAGGTCATTGCTTTGGTGCTTGTCATGATGCTAAGATATTTTGCGATCGCTTGTTTCTTAGAAGGATTGGACAACTGCCAGATGAGCACCAAGTGAGAATAACGGGAGATCATGCAATATTTGGAATGTTGAGCAAATGACAAACGTGAGCTTGGTTGTGTTGCTTGCCAAACACTTCAATGCCCTCCGAATATTTAGAGAAGGTCAGCTGACATGTGAGATCTTTGACACCTACATAGACAAGATATTGCCAATCGAGATGCAAAATGTATTTCACAATAGAAATATGGAGACAATGAAAGCTAACGGCATTGGTTATCTCCGCATGCGTGTCAGCGTATAGGTGTGCGTATTTGTGACGAGCTGTCGGGCAATAAACCTGAGGTGGGAAACAGGACTCTACAATGCCCCCCCCCCCCCTCCTTGGCGCAACAGAGCAATACCACCTACATGCAAATTTACCAATAACTTTTCTGGTTCTGATTTCCAAAGCCATCTCATCAACACAACTTCCAATCACCTCACTGTTGACAGTGACCTTTGGCCACTTGGACCTCTCTGCTTTCGCGATTTTTCGACAGTTGAGGCACTCTGATTGTTGTTCGGTCCACCGGGCAGGATCTGTGGTATCTCGGAGTCCATTTTACGGTCACCGCGCTTGCGAAGTGGCTGAGGTCCGCCGTCGCCTTTGCATTGTTGTTCACAAAAGAATTTCCCAATAGCTCCTGCCGCCAGGTCGCCGCCAGATCGATGATTGTCCCATGGCATTACCGCCAGTTTTTTGTTGTTGTTAAATTAAAAAAGTCTATGTTGCGTACAAATTTGATTTCGTTGAAATTTCGGGGGACCAACTTAGCTGCGTTATAAAGTGGAGAAAACTATGCTTGGTCCTAGAACCAAAATTATATTTCGTTCCTGCACTCGGTACCCACTGCCCGGTGTTTAAATGGTCCGGAGCACGGTACTTAGTATTGAGTTGCCTTGGGGCTACCATATCAGCCATATCGATACAACGTAGGAGGGCAATCGGGCGCATGAACATTTATTGACACTACGGTATGATAGGTGCGGTGGCGATTGCCCCAAAACTTTTATTAAAGTTGACATAAGTCGAACATTTTGCTACTGGAAGATAGGTGATTCTTCAGTTTTGCATAACTAACTTTTTGTGGCACTTTCCACCCGTGAGCATGAATTGCACAGACATGCATACAGGCGCAGCCGTGATTTTTGTGCAAACGATCATTTGCGCCGTTATAGATTCGGCCAAACATGCCCCTAACCCAGTTCGCATCGCGTAAATGGGCTATATCAGTGTTCAACAATATATTGTTTGTCGAACAGCCTAAAGTGCACTATCCGGATAGAATGCATGCGATTGGCCAACGTATTTCACGGACCCAACAAGCGCGTGAAGATGAAAGCACCAAAGCAGCGATTGCTGCCCCAAACAAGCAATGGGTGGCACTGGTTCAGTGGCAGCTGGTGAGCGAACAAGAATCGGACAGCGGCACCACCACAGCTGGGTGGAGATGGGGGGGGAATTGGTCGCGCAGGGCAAACAACTCGGTCAAGCTCCCGTCTATTGCGTCGATCTAGACGAATGTCGAAAGTTCGCCATCCTGAAGACCGGGAGGATCAGGTGTTGTTTGTGACGCTCGTTCCCCGGGGATTGCGTGAGACGGATGCGGTCGTAAATCAGGCATTGGAAAATATCCTATCGTGTCAGAGCCGTGGAGGTCTTTTCTCTGTGGTGAGATCTGCTTTGTGCAAGAATGCACGGGAGCAATCTAAAAATGCAGTGTTGTAAAGTGTAAACAAGATAGATTTAAAATTTGAACCTTTCTTACCTTCAAATATGGAAAGAAAAACAACGCAGCCCCATTTTAGCGCATTAATAGTTCAATTTTCTCTCTTAAGCTACAGATGCTTAGCATCTGGTTTTACATATATGGATGGAGGGTTGTCGGCGGTTTGTAAAATGAGGTGGGACTGATCAGTAAGAAATGACGAAGCATGAATCCAATTACGCCAACACCCCAAATTCTCAAATGTTGTAAATTGTTCAGTGCATTAGCGAGGAACATTACTCACATAGATAAAACAGAAGTATTAGCCTTATTCCTCGGAGAAGAAAGCAGGGAATGCCAGGAGAATGGAGATATGGTTGGGTTGTTATTTTGGCAACATGCCGCTATCGAAACAGTAGCAGAAGGAACGTAAGTTGTTCAGTGCATTAGCGAGGAACATTATTTACAAAGATAAGACAGTTGTATTAGCCTCATTCCACAGCACACATAAAAGAAAAACAGGAGAACGGAGGAACAGTTGGGTTGATGTTTCGGCAACATGTCTATCGAAACAATAGCAGAAGTACATGCCTTCTGCTATTGTTTCGATAAAGGCATGTTGTCGAAATATCAACCCAACTATATCTCCATTCTCCTGTTTTTTTTTTTCTCCGAGAAATAAGATTAATACTGCTGTCTTACCCCAAACTCTCCACAAATTTTGCCCGCTCATTTTCAAACCTGGATGTGCGGGGGAGGGTGGAACTCAAGCCGGTGACAGGGCTGAAGACCTCCCTGCACCAACTGAATATGAAAGCATCCCTTCTAGGGTAAATCACACACACACACACACACACACACACACACACACACACACACACACACACACCACACACACACACACACACACACACACACACACACACCACACACACACACACACACCACCCACACACACACACACACACACACACACACACACACACACACACACACACACACACACACACACACACACACACACACACACCACACACACCAACACACACACCACACACACACACACACCCCACACACACACACACAAACCACATCCCCACACACACACAACACACACCCACAACACACACACACACACACACACACACACACACACATGCACACACGTACACGGCAAACGCAAAGGCCGCAACGGCACACGGGGGGGGGGGCGGAGGGGGCGGACCTGAGCCCCCTCAACACCGGACTCTTGACCTCCGCTGAATGCCCCCTCTGAGCACCTCTCCAATGTACATGCGCAAGAGATGGTACTACTGAGCTTACCACAGGACAGTCCATCATAAATTCACTATCGGCGTAGTAGGCAGCAGGTACTTAAATACATCATCACTATTAGTATTATGTTCATTCTTTATCAAATAGGATCATGTAGGCACCTACTGTGTTTGTTTGTCATCCTAGCTACTTCATGTGCTTAGCCAGTATGCAAATGTTTGGGCAGTTTTTCAAATGTTAACGCCTGGATTGAGATAAAGAACCATTGACTGCAACATGCGGAAGCTTTTAAAAGTATGGCGTAATCGTGTCTGTGATAGTTGTACACATGCTCCGCGACAGCGATTGTGATCCTGATTCATTTTAAGAACTGCTAAGACTTTATCTGTGAGTTGCGCCCATTCTAAGCTTTTCACGAGAAATGGACCTCATATTAACTTGAGATAGAAAGTCATTCCTCCTCAAGATTTCTTTTTGAATCCGCGAAATATTAAAACGGGTCTTTTAGCCTTCACATTGAGAACACGAACTCAAACGGCCGAAATCCGGGAAGAGATCAGGCTTTGCAGGTAGGTTTAGCCAGCCTTTTCGGCTGAGCCCCCAACCCATATTAGAAAGTGTCGCTCCTGCCTACGAGCGTAGGTCTCTTGGGCGTGGGCCTCCTGACACGCCACCTTTATGGAACGTCAGCGATTACAGTTGTCGTAGAGGGCCCAGAGGCCATGGCTCAGCTGGGATTTAAACTCGGGCCCTCACGCGGGGGCCGAAAGCGCTAGAGCGCTTATAGCGCTCAAGGGCCAAAGCGCAACCGGGACTCAAACTCGGGTCCCTACGTGTGAGCCGAAGGCGCTGACAAGAGACCACTCCTTGTTGGCCAGCTTTTTGGTTTCCTTTACGCAAAAATGGACTACCTGTCACGTGATTTTGGGCCTGACGTGCTTACAACGTACTGTCAGCCGCTGTGTTGCTGCTGAGATGACGCATACATTGGTTGACAAACGATCTTTTTTAAAGTTGAACAGTAGCAGGTTTTTAAATAGCAGAAATATGAAATAAAGCGTTTCACGTTTAGTATGTGTTTTTGAACTGAAAAAGCTATTTTGAAGATCACTGGGTGCATTTTACAGCTCTGGCATTCTTTATACGCACCCGGGTGGCCGGTTGGATACCCTTTCCTCGGGTGGAGCGGGAGCTCAATTGGACCCCTCTCCCTGAGGTCTCGGGACTAAGAGAGCTACGCACTCCAAATTCACAGAGTGTGTTGACGTATACGTGACCTCACTTGGGTCAAGGTTTGAGGTTCCTAGACTATGGCCTTCGCGTCAAATAACGTCAAACAAGGTCAAAATTCCAGGTTGGTCTCCAAACGGCCCCTTGGACCTAGATAGCTGCTCTAAGCGAAAGGTCACATCCTCAATTAAAGTCAGTGACCTTGCTTAAACTTTTGAAGGTCATGGTGACCAAAATCATGCAATACTTTTTTGAGTTTTGGATTTGAGTAAGCGACAAAGGTTATGCTAGGCAGTGTGTTCCTAAAAACGAAATGTTCACCTGGGTCATTTAAGGTCAGTGACCTATACTGACCTTTAAGAAGTCCATGGAAGGGGCATAGTGCGGTTCCTGTTATTAATGAATTTTACATGTGCACCAGAAACTATCCCATACAACAAGTCCTAGAGGGATGAAATAGGTTGGTTTTAACCTTGGACTGACCTTTACACCTGATCTTCGGTCAATGTAGTTTGTTTATTTAATTGTCGTGTGGCCTAAGAAAGTGTCTCAAAGATGTATGACTTCGTCTCACACTCTGTCGTTGGATGAGCTTGAACGATTCCTGAGAAATTGTCTTCACTGAAACCATGGCCTGACTTTGACGTGCCATAGATCAGCGACCTTACAAGATACAATTAATTTTTTATGCCCGACTATCCTCTATTCAACTGTCAGCTATGAAAAATTTGGCGTGACTACGCCGCGCCCTTCGAAAACCATTCCGAAAAACCTTTGGGGGGTCATTTTGGCCTCCCGACCCGAGCGTGTGTTAGACCCAAAACCCGGTAGTTTCTGAGCTACACGTGTCCGCAAAGCTACACGTGTCCGCAAAGTATACTGCTTCGTGCAAACTTTTTCGAGGTCATTCAGGCACGCATAACGCGATAGCAGCGTCATTCAAACCATGCCAACCTTAGGCCAGGCGGCGTTCAAGACCAGGAAAAATGTTATCGTCCAGTCGTTCAGATCTGGCGTCCGTGAGCGCGATATCCAAAAGGAGTGGAGGTCAATTGTCTCCCAATCAATGTTGAGCAAACTGTGCAAGCTTCATATATAAATCACATTTTGTAAAACATAATTAACACCTTTTGACGTGGCTTCTTCCTTTGCTGGTTATTACCGACATAAGTGTTGCAATCGTGTAGCTTAACCCGCCATTGGCCGGCTCCTCAGCGGCGCAGCATTGGCCGGAGGGGACAGACCTGACCCCATGCTTATCTCAAGAACAGCTGAGCCGAATTAGAAAATTCGGATTACGATCAACAGCGTTATAGTGCGTGATCTCAGACCACACAGTAAACTTAAGTTCCAGTATGTAAGAAGGTCACAGGTTAAGGTTAACTCCTTAAAATGTTACTTTGGAATACCTGACCGCTCCGACAGCGCATTTCATAAAGAAGCGTATCCCATGGTGTGAGATCATTGCGCCCTGATCAAACATGCTACATAGGAAGGTACTCACTGTTACGCCCATCGAACCAGGCCTAGAGGCAAGGTCACGTGCTGTGCAATTGAGAGGTGAAAGCTTGGTCTGTATGTCTACTTTGGTCTTTTTATTTCCGTCATATTTGAGCCATCTAAACGCAAAGTGGGAGAGCTTAGCCGCAATAATGGGCATCAGACACGTGAGCAAAAGCTATCTGTTACTTGCTCACAGGCCGTCTAAGGTCAAGGTCGAAGGGATGCCCGCGGTAGCGAACGAGCGGTTGGATTGATGTTCGCGTTGCTTTCGACGGTTCAGTACTGCCGACAGCGCAACCTGATACCCTTTAACCTCGCCGCCTGTCACGTGGTCGTCGGTTCGCGTGTGAAGCTGATAAATGGCTTCCATGGCTCCACCAGGGTGAAGGGATCAGTATAGGAATGTAGCCCACTGGTCGAAAAATCCACTGCCGATTGCTCACATTGCGTTCGATGCCGCACAAACTGTGGGCTAGTGTTTCCACCTTCGCTACCGTGAACCACCGCTCTAGCAATCTCGTTCGCAACATCCAACGGGCGCGTCACGACCTGTCCGTTCACACATAGTACCGGAAGAGCCTTGGATGAGAACTGCCCCGATATGCGCTTAATCCGAGACCAAAGCTGTGATGTTAGCGTGAACCGGTTCAGCGTCCTTACGTAAGCATGCCAGGAAGCTACGCTTCGCCTCCCTTACAGTGGGCCGAGCAAAAGCTCTTGCCTTCTTAAAGGCTATCAAGTTTTCTACACTGCTCCTGGCGTCAAAAGCCCGAAACGCACGTTTACGCGCCTGGATGGCGCTCCGACACTCCTCCGTCCACCACGGAACAGGAGTACGTCGGGGAGCGCCGGACGTGCGTGGGACACAACTGCTGGTACACTCTAGAAGTCTGTGAGTAAAATCCTGAATAGAGGGTGCCGTCCTCTCAGGCGCAGTTACAAACGATTCTTCAAGCCGAGTCTCAAATTTGCACCAGTCCGCTTTTTTAAAAAAATTCCAGCGTTGTGGCCTAACAGCCACCGCTCCACCTCTCTTAAACCGAACCCACACTGGAAAGTGGTCGCTTCCCATTAGGTCATCCCCGACACTCAACTCGAGGTGCTGGACGAGCTGGGGACTGGAGAGGCTTAAGTACAGCGCTGACGTCTGACCGGATGGCATTGTAAAATAGGTAAGAGTTTAAAATGCATAATGTGTTTAAGATGCATAATGTGTTTAAAATGCATAACGAAGCACCGTAGATAAAATTCTCACACAGCCTCCCACGAGCATTGGTGACGTCACACCCCCAAGCGGTGTGATGCGCATTGAAATCGCCTGGAAGAAGAAGTGGTGGAGGCAGTTCAGACAGAAAACATCTAAGATACACCAACGGGAAAGTGATGTCTGGTGGAAGGTCAAGTGAACAAACAGTGATGTGGCGGTGATTGAAATAAAACCGCACGGCCACAGCCTGAGGTGTGGACCGCAAGCTTAACCTCCTCGCTGGCACGCCATGATGAACTGCAAGCAGGACACCACCGTGAGCAACGACGTCAAGCTTGGTCTCTTGCAGCGCCACGGCTGCAGAAGAGACCCTGCTGACGACAGCCCCGAGATCAAGGGCGTTCGCTCTTACTCCTCTACAGTCCCACTGTAAAAACGCCTGTAAAAGGACGCATTGAAAAAGAGGTAAGAAGTGAAAAACTAAAACAAGTCTCGGCTTAAAAGAACTTGGCTGCGCCAGTTGTATGCCCAGACGCCTCAGACCGCGAGCTACGGCTTAACTCCGGGGGGCCGTGCCCCACCCTAGAACGAATCCTTGGGCTCCCTCCGTCAGATGGAGAATGGGGGCCGGCTGGGGCACGTTTTACGCCAGCGTACCCAGTCCGAGGTGTAGGCGGGGGAGGGCCCATCGGTGGGCCTCTACCGGGGTTCGAGGGACCAGTGGGAGCTTCCGCCGGCTTCCGTGGCGATGGAGTGCTGTTTCGGGGGACGTGCTCTTTGTCTGCCCCGGACAGACGGCTTGCCGCCTTAGTGCGCTCCAGTTCGGCCAAGCGCGCTCGCTTGGTCTTGCGGGCGCGCTTGTCAGCTTCCTGGCGCTCCAGTGTCTCTGCCACACGCTCACAGGCACTGGCAAGAGGTATCTGTAGCGAAGGGACCGACTGAGTCGCAGACGAAGGCACGACCGGCGGTGCGATGACTGATCGCGCCGAGCCGTCGTCCAACCGTCACCCGTTGGTGAGCCGGCGCGCACCGACGAGGCCAGCAGAGCGGCATCTACCGATTGCTCGATCGGCGGAGAGAGAGCTTGTAGTGCCGGCTGGGAGTCGGACGTTCGGACCGAGGGAACAACCGACAGGCCAAACGACCTCAGAAGTCCCACGAACTGAAGTGGTATTACTTTGTGGCAACGAAGTTTTTACTTCGGACGCATACGAAATTTTTGGGTGGCCGTCGTTGTAAAGTTCACGAGCTTCACGAAAAGAGACGTTTTTAGAGGTTTTAATCGATATAATCTACTTTTATTTCACTTAGGCCGGGCATGCTCGGTCGTACGTCGTGTGTGGGACTGGGTCCTTGCCACAGTTGACGCAGTGGGGTTCAGCAGAGGTGCAAACTTCGTTCGTGTGCTCGAATGACGCACATTTACCACATGTTGGGCGGTTACGACAGTGGACCTTGGTGTGGCCAAACCGCTGGCATTGGTAGCACCGCGTGGGGTTAGGCACGTAAGGGCGAGTGTCGAGTACTCTTGTCGAGCACCCCATCTGTTAGCCTTCTGGGGCACACTCCATCGTTCGGAGTCTTTCACATCGTGTCTTGGGCACTTCCTAATTAAATGTAAGGCCCTACGCGCTTGTCACGGCCCCAACTGTTCACCTCCTCGTGCACACTGGACTTTCGGGGGCCCTACACATTAGGATCTGACATTTGAATGTAGGTCCCCACGCTCTTGTCGGGGCTATCTAATAGCAGTGCTCGGGTATGCTCCATCTTTCGGGGCTCTCCACACTGGGCATTGGGTATTTCTGAATTTAGTGGAGGGTCCTACGCTGTTGTCGATGGCTCCATCTGTTAACCTACTTGGGGAATGAACATTCCTGGGCTTTCTATATTGTATCTTGGGTATTTCTTGTTTGCATTGATTTGCCCTTCGTTCTGTCGAGGCTCCAAAGCAATAAGCTCCTTCAAGCTGCCTTCAGTAACAATTGCGGACACCGGCCTCGTCCCTGCTTCGTAAATGGGCTCCCCGAGTCCATGCCGACTCAGGGCCGGCGGCTCAGCACTGGTGGTCTGGGACCCACCATCGTCCCGTCCCGGGGATCCCGACAGAATCAACGAATCCCTTTGGGTGACATTGGGGAGCTTGGCCTTCACTCAACGATCGTCCTCCAGCCAGCCTTTCGGGCACTCCAATCGGGCCCTCGATAGTCTGTAACGAGGGTTCCGGAAGCCACTCAGAGCCTGGCGGTGGAATGGTCACCTGTTACCCACCCCCACCCCACCGCGGCTGCGCCCCTGTACGTGTATGTGTGAAACCCAATGCAAGTCAGCGACTTGCTTTCGGAACGCAGCTCCAATGTAAATAGTGACATATGCGTCCCAAAACATTGGCAAGCTAATGCCCGCTTGGTCTAATATGGGGTCGTTTTTGCTGTTAGGCGAAGTATACTAGATTCGAGCGAACATTCTTTATTTTCTGCTATATTTTGGTGATTTGTTTCACAAATTTGGTGGCACTCACCGATCTGATAGATTGTGTTCATTCTGAACATTTCCCTCGTGTATTTGATGGCTTAATTAGGCTTTACGGCGAATAGACTTGTTAAACTGCTGGCAAAAATGTCTGTATGGGTTTTGATAATCCCATCCATGGTGGCTTTTAAATTTTGGCTGTGGTTCATCCAACTTGAGAGAAGTGCCTATTTTTGGTGACCATAATTCTTTTTGGTGATTAGTTAATAGGTAGCAGACTTGTTTCAAAATAATACATAGAAATATTCGTTTTTATTACGGAATAAAAGAAATTTTTAAAGAATTTTATTATGAATGCGTGATTTTTTTCAAGATTCTTTGCTATCTATAAACATTAGAAATACCAATAAAGATAGGCCGCTAGGTGTCATAGTGCCAGATATTTTGTATGGTCCCTAAAGGTTGAGTCGTATGGTTCTACATCGTACAGATATTAGACCTTGGATTTGGGCTTGCGGGATTTCTGCCAGGTCCCGATCTAGCTATTTCCCCGAACGTTTGGCTTATATTGATCTATGGCTACTTTGTTACTGAAATCCTTGCAGTCTGCCTCTCGGAACGCGTGTAGGCAATCGGCTCCATGTCTACATAAAACCCTGTGAGTTCAGATCTGACAATTCGTGTTTAGGATTGGTCGTGTGGGTTCCAGTCACAGTGGATCTGATGATTTTTATGTTTTTTGGACATTCTTAATATCGCTGCTACTGAGTTCACATACTTTTGTGACTGCTTATTTTATTTAAATGATAGATTTAAATGTTTTAACTGTTCTCATATTGTTTTCATGGAGCACAAAACATTGCCATTTTTAGTTGGCTGAGAACAGTATATGAAAAATCTGTTATGCGTGGTTATGTGCAGTTACCATATCCATTGTATCCATCTGTATGTGATACACAATGTGTCAACATTGTGATCATAGATATAGGATCAGCACAGTCTGGCCTCCATGGCACCCCACTTTCTAAGAATGCTGAACATTGCCCATATGGTGATGCATGCAAAGAGTTGACTTCAAAACAGACTGTGTCACTCCCGCTTTTTGGGACCTTATTTTTCTGATGCCTGTGAAACAAGTGGTTTAGGCATAGCACTCGAGGCATTTTTCAAACACTATTTTTGGTTAAAATAACCCTCCATGTTTAAAGATATTGGTCAGAAACTGAACTGAACCATGGTTCTATGATATTTTTGTTAAACTTCATGGGGTAGGTGTACTTTCCTACCTAACATTAGAAAAAATCATTGCACACCATTCGTCGTGTTTAAGGCGGCACAAATCGTAAATAATCTCAAAACAGGTAGAATCATGCACCTACCTTCAAATTTCAATAACTTTGATGGCGGGCTCCCGAGCGCCCACGCGCACCGCACCGCCTGGACTCCCCAGCGCCGTTTCTGCGTTGCCGTTGCGTAAATACAATATTTCTGCTTGCTAAGAACTCTACAAAATGTACAGGACCAAGGTAAACTATTTGTCGTGTTTAAGGCGGAACATATCGTAAATAATTTCAAAACAGAAAGAATCATGCTCCTACCCTGGAATTTTAATAAATACGATAGCGAGTTCCCGAGCGCCGCACGCACCGCATCACACCGCCTCGACTCCCAGGCGCCGTTTCTGCGTTGTTGCGAAAGCACAATATTTCTGCCTATCAAGAACCATTAAACATGTACGGGACCAAGGTAACAATAATAAAGCAACCGAAATCGTTTCTTTCGAGTTTAGGTACATTTATGAAACACACAGGCCAGAATAGTCCAGAACATATCCTAAACTAGCCTAACCTAACCAAACCTAACCTAACCTAACCTAACCTAACCTAACCTAACCTAACCTAACCTAACCTAACCTAACCTAACCCTAAGTGGCTTAGCTAAGCCAAGCTAAGCTAACCTAACCTAACCTAACCTAACCTAACCTAACCTAACCTAACCTAACCTAACCTAACCTAACCTCCCCACCCTATATCCCCTTCAACCCAGCATCCCATTGGCGTCCATGTTCCATGCCATATATAGGTGCCATAAAGTGAGCTTTTATTTAGCTGTCATGTTCTCATTTTGCTTTACATTCCCCACCCAACCCCCCTGCAACCCATGGTCCCGTTGGCGTCGAGGATCAAATTTCATGGATTCTTGTTACCTTGGCCCGGTACATTTTTATGGTTTTTGATGCTGCTTGATGCACAGTAATGTTGTGACCCGCGCAGTAATGGCGCCGGTGTCGCGGGTGCTGTGTGTGTGCGGCGCTCGGGAGCTCGCCATCGTAATTATAAAAAATTGAAGGTAAGATTATGAATCTACCTGTTTTGTGATTATTTACGATATGTCCTGCCTTAAACACGACGAATGGTTTACTTTGGTCCCGTACATTTTTAGAGTTCTTGGTAAGCAGAAATACTGTATTTACGCAACGGCAGCGCAGAAACGGCGCTGGGGAGTCCAGGCGGTGCGGTGCGCGCGGCGCTCGGGGGCCCGCCATCGAAGTTATTGAAATTTGAAGGTAGGAGCATGATTCTACCTGTTTTGAGATTATTTACGATATGTCCTGCCTTAAACACGACAAATGGTGTACAATGATTTTTTCTAACGTTAGGTAGGAAAGTACACCCTGACCAACTTCATGGATATGTGATGCTAGTTGGGCATTATCCTGCATGGAATCATATGCCTTTCTTTCATGCAGAGTGCAGTACTTTATCTGTTATTTGTGGGTGTGCTTGTTGCATGCAGAACATGCAGAATGTGCCTGATGCCTTCATGTAATGAGTGCGTGAATGAGTTTAAGACCAAGTATTGTGCTTTCTGCAGATATCTGTTTTGATGTGTTTTTTTTGTGTCTGCTCAGTGTCCCCACACATTTAAGTTTGGTAGAATGTGGTGTCCAGAATGTGAAGTTTGAATCACATTGCTGCAATTGTAGAGTATCTCTTTTCCTAACATGTTATAGTCAGCTTCTGTGTCCTTTATATTTTGTTAGGTAATACTTCAGTCTGCTAAGAACTGCTGCCTATTTCCTATTGCATGTTTTACCCACTCAAGATAAGGAAAAATTATTGCATTACCTATGTGCAGCTTGAGGCTTGTGGTTCCCCTGTGCATGTCATTTGTGCAGATGATGTCAGTAGATGCCTGAAATAGTGCTGAGGTATATCAGACTGGAGTAATCTGATGATCATATTGTGCTTGACCTTGAACACCATGTGGCCAGTCAGGTGGCAGGATACATGTGATGTTTCTATACCATCATGCATGCCTGGATAGCCTTGGGATGGTGTGCACAAATTTGTTTATGCAAGTTTGCAGGCACCAAGCTCAGAAATTGGTGTTTTGTGTCTTAAAAAGGGCATGCTGTCAATTGCACTAAATTATCTTGAAAATGACTACCTCAGCTCAAAATTCCGTATGAATATGAAGCACTCCCCCTAAAAATCTTGTGAATGGAATGAAATGTGGAATTAATGGAAAATGGAATGAAAAAATCTCAGTTAAACAATCCATACAAATGTGAAACACTCCCTTGAGAGGCATAGCCAATTGGTGGCACTTGAACTGCAGGTGCTAAGCCCATGGATTTGGTGCTTTAAAGGTTTGTGGGTGCCTGTATGGGTTCGTGTTTTGTTGCCAAATTGGAGAAATTATACCACAAGCAAGGCACCCTGATTTGTAGAACTGATTTTGGTTTGTTGGAAATTGTTGTTCCTTGTGTTCTCACATCAGGTTTGTTGTTGTGGATGTTTCCTTGTGGTCCTCTCTCTGCAATGATCCCATCCAAGCTCACCCCTAATTTAACAGCCTCCAGCCATCACCTGTTGGGGCAGAACACAATATGTTTGATGAGTGTCTGCTCTGACCATGTCAGCCTGTCGTGCGCAGCCGGTGTCTGTCGGTGGGATGCGGTCGGCTGGCCTCGGACCTGCCGGCCAAGGGCGAGCCGGCGCCAGCTGTGCCCGGCTTGATCACTGTGGAGGGCGCTGAGGATCTGAGCGCCATCAGCGGTCACCCGGCCGAAGAGGTGCGGCCCCGCTCCAGTCGGCCAGCCGGCCACCCTGGCGTGCACCGTCTGCTGTCACGTGTCGGCTCAGCTCGGGCCGGCCGGCCGGATGCACAGACGCGGGACGGGCTCCCGCTGTTGGGCTTTTGTATTTATAGCAGAGAGGTTTTCCATGGCAGGCCAAAACCACAGGTGCAGCTTGGATCATACGACATGTCAGATGCGGTAGATGCACTGTTTCATCCTCAATGAAAATATTTGGGGGAATGATTCCAAAATGTAATTCTTCCATTTCAAGTTGAGTAGCTGACAATATTTACAAATGTGCCTAAATTTAGGCATGCAATAAGTCTGCTTAGCATTCAACATATGGCATCAGTGATGCATTGCTGTGTTCATTATATAAACATCATACAGCATCATAAAACAGCATCATGAAACATGCTCACCAAATGTTCAAGCTTTGCCAGCCATATTTTTGTGGAGGTCTAGCAAGAATGGCTTGTGTTAGCATTGTTATTTTTCTTGTGTTTTGCGCGAATTGCGAGCGACTGTCTACGAGCGAATGTCCGTGATGGTTGCCGGGCCGCCTCGCCGCCTCTGACGCTGACGCCACCTCTGGCTGCTGCAGATCCAGACGCGCCGGGTGCGGGTGTATCAGCCGGCCAAGAACGCCATGCAGTCGGGCACGGACAACCTACGGCGTTGGGTGCTGGATTTCGATACGCAGGAGCGATGGGAGAACCCTCTGATGGGCTGGGCTTCCACGTAAGGCCATGCTTGTGTTGCGTTTGTGTATGCATCAACAAGCATATGGAAGAAAAGCGCCTGCTTATCTTGCACTAGTGGTGATTAGTTGATGAGTGATGAATGGGGAGGGGGTTGGGTTAACTGCGGGAGTTGCACATCTCTCAAGAGTTCGATAAGGCCGAAATTTCTCTAAATAACTCCCAAAAGTTTATGACAGCAATCTGATTTTATGGAAATTGGAAGAGATTAAAACGTATCTCAAAACGCTTCTTTAAAGCATCTCAAAACAGACACGTGCCCTGAAAAAATCCAGAATGTCATGGAGATGTAGTATATGTGGGCAAGCCAGGTTTCCAGCACTGCCGAGGCGGCTAATACTGGTCACTGGTCCTGCGCACTGATCACTGAAGACGGCCAAAATAGTACGGTATTATCACAATCCGCTGGGGAGGTTGGGTCACCCATAGTTTCTATCCTAAACAGGCTACCAAGGCTCCTGGAGATCCTACATTCCCACGGGGTCCCAAAACAGTATGTTGTCTTTTTGAAGATGCGTGCCCGGGCGTGAACAGCGTACACTTTCCGAAAAGTGTAGCGTAATTTGCAGCAGACTTCTCACCTACACTCAGCATGGATGTATTTGAATAAAACCTTGGGAGCAACTGACATTTTCATACTACATGAGGCTCTCACTGTTGCCCGTCCACCTACAGCACTAAGCTGCTCACGTGCTTCATACATAATGTACATAATTAGCGCACAATGTGCAACGAGTTGTAGCACATACCACAAGCTGCAATGCGGCTGCAGCGAAATATTGTGCGAAATGAACTGAGTTCACTAAAGTATCGCAATGATTTCACGTAGTGGAGAAGTGCGGAATTGGGAAAAAAAACGGAGATCAGCGTTGCGGCACTCCTTGGGTATGCAGCCGCACAACAGTCGCTCTACTAATGCGGTGTTTGAAGCACAAAGAGACGTGGGCCAGTCAGGGCTGATCATTAATTTGATTAAGAACACATCTGCGTTTCCATTAAGTATATTGCAAGCAACTCGAATACACATGCGTTCTGCCGTGTAAGCTGGAGGGATGAGGAAAGGTGAAAACTCAGAAGTCGGTCGGCTACCCCTGAACTCTGACTGCTCCGCGGCTGTGCTCGGTATTGAACCGCTCCATGGGTTGAATGATCGTCTTTTTACGTGGTGACTGCCTCGTTGCCACCATTAATTTAAAGATATCAGCTGCCAGGCACCATCTGGCCATCTCCAGACAGTCTGGAGAAGTCATGTGGCCCTTTGGCTTCCGCGGCCTCCCTTCCGTCACATGTCCCTGGCCTTTCCAGGATATCCAGTGACCGTCCCTGAGTCCCCATGCATCACAGGCACTCAGGGCTTGACCGGCGCCGGCGACCATGGAGCCATGGAAATAGCATTGAGACTCCAGCACTTTGAAGGCTCCTGGCACCCATGTTACAATGGATCACTGATCATGCAAACATCATATGCATTTTTGCCGAATACGTGGTCTACAACTTTCACTGGGTGGTCTTGTATGGGCGATCTAGCCCCCTCTCGCGGGGCCGCACGTCTGCATGTCCGCTCAATGTTGTTGCTCTGCTGGATGGACTTAGCACCCCTGATCAGATAAAAGAGCAAGCAAATCACATCTGCCTCTGTGATGATGATGATGATGGTGATGATGCTTGAATTTGCAGTGAACCTACTGAGGATTGAAGGTTGCGCTGTAATTAGAACCCAATTGGGGTGCGAGGGAATTGGCAATGGCTGGTGTTCTCTTGACGGGCTGCTTCTCCTGCAGCGCGGACCCGCTATCCAACATGCAGGTGGACTTCGCCACCAAAGAGGAGGCTATCGCCTTCTGCGAGAAGAACGGCTGGGACTGGGCGGTGGACGTAAAGACGCCTGTCAAGCCCAGGGTCAAGTCGTACGGCGCCAACTTCTCCTGGAACAGGAACACCAGGACGTCCACCAAGTGAGCGTGCCTACGTAGCGGATGTGTGACGCGTTGCGGGCAATGCTGTCTGTACATAGTATGTGTTCAATATATGATGACTAAGGCGCCTGCCTTGTCCGTGATGAGAACGGTGTTTTCCGGACTCCAGGAACGCAGCTCGTGAACAGGTGGGTAGGCCGACGAGCCGGGATGGGCCGAAGTGCTGCGCCGACGCCGTCAAACCATGTTTGACTGCATGGGGATCTGAAGCTTCGTTACTTGTATTGGATTCGATTCATTGTCCAGAAACGTCTCGTACTGGAAAGAGGCCCGCCACAAGTTCTAATGCAGAGCACGAGAACCGTCGTCTGTGGAGACCTGCTGCACTTGGGGGGTCAGTCTGCAGTCTATGGAGGTCTGCTGCCCTCGAGGGTCGGTCTGCAGTCTGTGAGGACCTGCTGCCTGCGGGGGTCGGTCTGCAGTCTGGAGACCTGCTGCCCTGGGGGTCGGTCTGCAGTCTGTGGAGACCTGCTGCCCTGGGGGGGTCGGTCTACGGTCTGGAGACCTGCTGCCCTCGGGGGTCGGTCTACGGTCTGGAGACCTGCTGCCTGCGGGGGTCGGTCTGCAGTCTGTGGAGACCTGCTGCCCTCGGGGGTCGGTCTGCGGTCTGGAGACCTGCTGCCTGCGGGGGTCGGTCTGCAGTCTGTGGAGACCTGCTGCCCTCGGGGGGTCGGTCTGCGGTCTGGAGACCTGCTGCCTGCGGGGGTCGGTCTGCAGTCTGTGGAGACCTGCTGCCCTCGGGGGTCGGTCTGCGGTCTGGAGACCTGCTGCCCTGGGGGGGTCGGTCTACGGTCTGGAGACCTGCTGCCCTCGGGGGTCGGTCTACGGTCTGGAGACCTGCTGCCTGCGGGGGTCGGTCTGCAGTCTGTGGAGACCTGCTGCCCTCGGGGGTCGGTCTGCAGTCTGTGAGGACCTGCTGCCTTCTGGGTCGGTCTGCGGTCTGGAGACCTGCTGCCCTCGGGGGTCGGTCTGCGGTCTGGAGACCTGCTGCACTTGGGGGGTCGGTCTGCAGTCTGTGGAGACCTGCTGCCCTCGGGGGGTCGGTCTGCGGTCTGGAGGCCTGCTGCCTGCGGGGGTCGGTCTGCAGTCTGTGGAGACCTGCTGCCCTGGGGGGTCGGTCTACGGTCTGGAGACCTGCTGCCCTCGGGGGGTCGGTCTGCAGTCTGTGGAGACCTGCTGCCCTGGGGGGGTCGGTCTACGGTCTGGAGACCTGCTGCCCTCGGGGGTCGGTCTACGGTCTGGAGACCTGCTGCCTGCGGGGGTCGGTCTGCAGTCTGTGGAGACCTGCTGCCCTCGGGGGTCGGTCTGCGGTCTGGAGGCCTGCTGCCTGCGGGGGTCGGTCTGCAGTCTGTGGAGACCTGCTGCCCTGGGGGGTCGGTCTACGGTCTGGAGACCTGCTGCCCTCGGGGGTCGGTCTGCGGTCTGGAGACCTGCTGCACTTGGGGGGTCGGTCTGCAGTCTGTGGAGACCTGCTGCCCTCGGGGGGTCGGTCTACGGTCTGGAGACCTGCTGCCCTCGGGGGTCGGTCTGCGGTCTGGAGACCTGCTGCCTTCTGGGTCGGTCTGCGGTCTGTGGAGGCCTGCCCCCTCGGGGCCGGTCGGTGCCGTGCTCAGCGTGAATCGGCCACGAACACGTAAGCGATGGGGCGGCATATGTCCCCGAATGCCTCCATAATACATGCTATGAGCAGGTGCGATAGGAGAGGGGTGTGTTCCTTGGCGGCGCACGTGGGATGCTTGACTAAACTGGTAATCGTCCACTCCTCATCTTGAAAGAACATTGGAGCCTGCTGGACGTGCTGCCGGACTTGCAGCAGCTTGACAAGGTTATCGTGCCACGTTCCCGGACATGTTCCTCGAGACAGACTTAGCTGTTCTGCTTAGCTCAACGGCCTTTTCTACAAAACTGCGCTCCGATGTGTGGGCTACCTGTCTTCCGTCAGACACATGCGGCTTTACGTTTCGCGTAAGTATCTGCGACAATGAACAGAGGTTCAGAACCGTGCGTTCTCACGTGGCCCAAGCTCAATTCTTGCTTTTGTATGTCCCCGCCACACCGACAAGCCAGTCATGTCGTACGGGAATCGCCCCCCCCCCCCCCCCCCCCCGCCCCCGCCTTCTCCGCTGGGAGGTACTGCCAGGCAGCCTGAGAGCGGTCTGATAAGTTTTTCCGACCATGAAAACGTACGCGGCGTGTACCCACGGACGTTGACAAAAAATTGCATCATTGTGTTTCGTTTGGCGCACAATTCATAACACGCATTCAGATGCAGGGGTATGGCTTAGCAAGTTGGAGAGGGCTTAGGTGGGAAAGTGATCTAACCTACCCCTAAACTGTCCGTCCGTCCGTCCCGGTGGCTCAGTTGGTTAGAGCGCCTGCATTCCGACCGACCCATCCGTGGCGGGATGGGTTCGAGTCGCTTTAGGGCGCTCGCTATTTGCCCTTGGCAGGTATGGCCTGCGGCCGGTGGCAGCGGTCGCGTTCAAGGTCAGTTGACGTCAGAGGGCAGGACGGACCGTGCCGGGCATTGCGGCACGTAAAGCTTTCGCCACTAAATTCTGCCGTTGCCTGGAACTGCGCGATCGGATGGTGGGGGTCAGGGCTCACACAAGCACTGCTTTGCGTGAGCGCTGATCCCAGAAATCCACCCATTCAAAGGATTCGGACCAAATTTATTTTTTTTAAAACTGCAAGCCGCGTGTCTCTCGGATTTGTCCCACCTGCCTCCCAAAGTAGGGGAGGAGGCTTGAGTCTCACCTGAGATGCTTAGCCCACAGCTGATAAGGAAGATACATAATCTCCCATGGTTGCCTGATAGTACAATCGTCAGAACCCATTTGTCCTACGCGCATGCAGAGCATGTTACATTGCAACGCACAGCTCGTCGTCCTGGGACAGTTTCTTTACAGCCCCCCCCCCCCCGCCCCACTTCCCCACCACTAGTAGCTTGCTGTATTCTCTGAAGTGCAGCGGTCAGCGCACCTGTTCACTTACCACCACTCTGCGGCTTTGAGGCCATTGGTCGCCGGAGGCTGCGGCGCCGGGACGGTCGAACGTTCTCAGTCTGAATAACGTTAGTCGGCGCCGGGACGGTCGAACGTTCCCAGTCTGAATAACGCTAGTCGGCGCCGGGACGGTCGAACGTTCCCAGTCTGAATAACGTTAGTCGGCGCCGGGACGATTGAACGTTGCCAGTCTGAACAACGTTAATCGGCGCCGGGATGGTCGAACGTTCCCAGTCTGAATAACGTTAATCGGCGCCGGGACGGTCGAACGTTCCCAGTCTGAATAACGTTAGTCGGCGCCGGGACGGTCGAACGTTCCCAGTCCGAATAACGCTAGTCGGCTCCGGGACGGTCGAACGTTCCCGGTCTGAATAACGTTAGTCGGCGCCGGGATGGTCGAACGATGCCAGTCTGAATAGCGTCAGTCGGCGCCGGGATGGTCGAACGTTCCCAGTCTGAATAACGTTGGGCGGCGCCGGGACGGTCGGACGTTCCCACTCTGAACAACGCTAGTCGGCGCCGGGACGCGTCGAACGTTCCCAGTCTGAATAACGTTAGTCGGCGCCGGGACGATTGAACGTTGCCAGTCTGAACAACGTTAATCGGCGCCGGGATGGTCGAACGTTCCCAGTCTGAATAACGTTAATCGGCGCCGGGACGGTCGAACGTTCCCAGTCTGAATAACGTTAGTCGGCGCCGGGACGGTCGAACGTTCCCAGTCCGAATAACGCTAGTCGGCTCCGGGACGGTCGAACGTTCCCGGTCTGAATAACGTTAGTCGGCGCCGGGATGGTCGAACGATGCCAGTCTGAATAGCGTCAGTCGGCGCCGGGATGGTCGAACGTTCCCAGTCTGAATAACGTTGGGCGGCGCCGGGACGGTCGGACGTTCCCACTCTGAACAACGCTAGTCGGCGCCGGGACGCGTCGAACGTTCCCAGTCTGAATAACGTTAGTCGGCGCCGGGGCGCGTCGAAAGTTCCCAGTCTGAATAACGCCAAACGACGACCGGAGGAACTGCTGGCCGAAGATTGGGTTAGATGATAGTGCCACTGGGGAGGGTAGCATCCCGGAAAATGTCCCGTCTTCCCGTCTGCATCGATACCTCGCCACTGATGCTCCACGAAATCGCCTGACGGCTGTTGCGACACCAGGCGGCAGCACCGTACTCAATGCAGCCGCAGGGGAAGAATTGCGAATCCACCAGTGCATGGTTAGCTCGGGATTTTTTTTTAGCGCAAACGAATTTCCGTCGTCCTCTGAAAGCGTATTGTCCACGGAACCATCATCGGCTCTCCGTGCTGCTGTGTGTCTCGGAGTGACGCGCGCTCGAGTCGAGGGAACTCAGGAGTGTATCCGCACGCCTGGCGTTACGGGCTGTTATTCGCCGGCGCGTCACGTCCATTGGGCGGACGCCGCGGTTTCATGTCGCGAGGCTGACCTTTACCACCGCCGTGCTGGCGCCGGCGTTACATACTGGCACGATCCGGCGCGGACCGCTCAGCTGTTTGTCCGGACGGCCGCCAGGTGGCAGGTCGACGGCGTTGGTGCCCCTGGCGGTGTCGGCACCGGAGGTACGGGGCCTCAGGTCCAGGCGCCGGCGCGGGGACACTGAGCTCACTGCGCCATCATGCCGGCTGGTTGTTTGGGCTAGGGGTGCAGCGACTGCACGGTCTTGCAGCGTCCGTAACAAATTATTTATCGAACTCTTCAGCAGTTTAAAAGCTGCCTACCACCAGTATGAACTCCTTAGGAAGGTGTATATGAAGGGCAGAACTTTGTGTGCGATGCAAATTTTAAGATATGTCCGATGTGTAGTGAGTTGTCACACAGTAAATCGGAGAGCGCCAGAGACGGCGCAGCCCGGTCAACGTACCTCAGGCGTTTGACGCTTGGTATGTGTCAGCATACGAGCGCATGTTCCATTGTCAGCATGGCGTTAACAGTGGCGACACCGAGATAGTTCGTCGCAGCACGGAAGTTAATGTTTGGCATAAGCATGGCCAATCCGCAAGCGGCACAAGATGACTTTCTCCCGTCTAGACTTTCGATAGGATGACTATCATTTCTGGATACCAGAGTCAAGGCTTTTCAGTTTGCCGGCACCCGTCGCATCCCATGTGCTCCACCATTCTCCGCGCACAAGAAGCAGAGATGGCCGAGTATAGGTCTGTAGCGGGAATTAGGAACGCCCTTCAACTGGAGCGAAGAGAAACGCGCTGTGCGGCAGCGGCAGCCAGCTCATTTCCCGTAATGCCGATGTAACTCGGAATCTAGCACAGTGCCTTAGTCTTCCCAGCCCGGTACAGAGTCGAGACAATCTATACCATGCGAAGTAAGGAAAGGACTAAACCACCTGGGGAGTTCAGATTCCCCGCGGCCGTGTCTCCGTCAGACGCCTGTGCTGATCGGCATCCTCTCACTGCACGGCGTCATCGGTCTCCCCGCCCGACACATGCCGGCGGTCTCGCCGGGCGGCAGAGGTTCGGGGCTGCCAACCACGGCCCGCTTCCCGCACCTCACTCGACGGCCGCGACGCAGACACGGGCTGCCTTAGGTGATGTATTTTCGATATTGCCGACATGTCATAACTTACCAGTCTGATCACTTCGTCTGGGATCCTTTGCGTTAAACCTGGCGCAATCAGAAACGAGGATCTAATGCCGGATAGCTTCGTTGTCATCGCATCGCGTGACCGTATCGCGGATACATGTCACCAGTTGTACGGGCGGCCCGGCGCGCGCGCGCGGGGGCGGCGCCGGCGTGGAGGTGGTGCCCGACGCCGCCGGCCCAGAGCGGCCCGACTCGGGCCGCGCGCGCGGCCGGTGGGCACGGCGGCCGCGTCCGATGCGGGTCTATCACAGTGGAGGACAACAATGTGGGGGCGGCAGCTGCCAATATGAACGATGAGACCACATCACACCGGCACGACATTCACAGGCACACGGCGACGGATGGTGGCGGTCTGGGGAGCGGAGCGCCAGCTGGCGCAGTCGGGACGCGGCCCCGACCGCCAGCGGGCGCGGCCGGCTGCCGGGCCCAGACATGCCCTCCTCCAGCTCGCGTTAGTCACGTCCACACGCACACAGAACTGGCGCTGGACTCGAGAAAACGCGCGAGTGCGAGAGAACCAGAGATGGCAGGGATTTTCCCGGCCACGATTTCACATTGACCTCGGAAAGGACACCCCATAACTACCATGTGAAACTCAGGCAGGCTGTCAACAGAACCCTGCAGGCCAGATAATACCCTTAAGAGGCTAGTTCGCAGGGAATTCCTAACAACACGGTCTCTCGAAGTCGTCCAAACGGCAGAGCGCGGATGGCTGTCACACGAGCAGCCGGGATGGCTGTCACAGAGGTTCAGCTAAGGGTCAACCAGCCCGGTTGTGGCGCCAGTCAGAGGTGGGTTGTACAGCAGCAACGCCTATTGGGCATGAAGCCGCAGGCCAGGACGGGATTCAACGTGAGAAAACCAATGTACGCACGGAAGTTTCTGACAGATCTGGGATGACGTGGAACATTCCAGGAGGATCACAAGAAAAGCAACTGCACGGCAGGGCGCTGAAAGAAACAAACTGGGCACGTGACGCCAGCCGAATCCAGTGCCCACAGAGGGCAGCACAGTCCCACCAATCGTTCATCACTGGAACATGTCTGACATTCGTGACACGCACACCGGCTCGCGCGCGCGTGTGCGGCGACTGGGAGGGGGTCGGGGAACAGTAATGCCCGCGGGAGGGTAGGGGAGACGGGAACCGCGCGCCGCGCCGCCCTCACACCGCGTCGCGCCGCTGCAGCACGCGGTCCAGCCGCTCGATGACCGCGTGCCGCGACATGCCCAGCAGCGGGTTGGCCGGCTCGGCGCGTGCCGCCTCCTGGTTGACGGTGAACAGCTTGCTCTCCATGAGCTGCAGCTGGTTGACCTTGGTCTCGAGGCTGCCGCCGGGCGCGTGCGGGGGCGGCGGCCGGCGCTCGTCGACGGCCGGCTCGGCCAGCTGCGGCACCACCTGGTCGTCGCCGCCCGTGTCGCGCGGCGCCAGGTACAGGCTGTGCATGAGGCGCAGCAGGTTGTTGTGCCGGCCGAAGTAGCGCTCCGTCACCTGGTCGGCCGTGATGCGCTGCCGCGGGTCGAGCAGCAGCAGGCGCCGGATCAGCATCGTCGTCGGCTCGGACACACGACCGTCGCTGAAACGGCGGCCCATCGTTAGCAGGGACGGCGCGCCACGCTCAGGGCTACACCAACGGCAGGCCCACGCTGGCACGGTGGAGCGGCTCCACCACACCAGCAGGGCACCAACACCATACCCGCATCGAAAGGGTAACACGACATCCAGCATCACCACACCAACGCCAGTTCCCTCGCCCGCAGGGTGGCGTGGCGCCATGCATACGGGCACACTGTCATCAACACCACATCAGTAGGACGACTGAACGACACACAAATGGAGCAATGCCAGCGGAGAACGTGAGCCGTAACAGTAACTGCGCTATCCGGTGACAACGTTACTGCACATTGTCACGGCAGGCATTGCAGGGCATGGCGGCTCAGAAACGTACGCCATATGTCGCAAAATCAAAATTATCATTACAAACCAGGCAGCAAATTGCTCGTACTTTTCCGGCGAAACTAGCGTCAATTATTCTAAGATGGGGCATTAGCATTTTCTATATGCTAATGCCGTCAGTGGCGGCATTTTTCCTTGAGTTTAGTGTCACTCCCCATCATAACTGACCAGCACAACAGACCTATCACCGAAAATAACATTTAAGGATTGTTGGTCGATGAAGTAAAGGTCAGCGATGGCACTTGTCACACTAAACCGCTCCATAAAACCAAATAATTTCGTCATTTTCCAAACACCCACACTGTATAGACTACAGGTGTATTCCAACTGGAGCAGCATGCTTGGAGCAGGTCGCAAGTTTGAGCCGACTAGGGTTCCCTGGCGGTCTCGGTTCTCTACACCGTATGAACAGCTCGAGGGGCAGGTGGCGGCCATGACAGCCGCCCTCAACACTGCCCAGTGTCACTGGCGCACGCCGTGTACCTCTGGGGCGGGGGCGGAGGTGGGGGGTGGCCAATGCGTGTCGAGGGCGCCCCTCACGCAGAGCGAGGGACGGGGAGGGGAGGGGGAGCGCGCGGGCTTCATAAAGCAGGTCCCATTCGGAGCGCCGCCCATGAGTGGCTGGAGCCAGCTGATCCGGTGGCCGCGTGACCGCTTTGATAACAAACCATCCGGACGACGGGATGGGGGTGACCTTGGCCCCAATTCTGGTAGAACCCGTTCGGCCAAGGCTCGGCCCCCGGCCGCCGTCGCCGCCGCCGCCGCATCAGCATGACATCTGACCAACAGCGCCAGCATTGCCGGCGGTGGCTATTCCGCGCGACCCGCGAGACGGTGCCAGCAAGCCCGATAATCGGTGTCAGAGCGCCGGCAGGCGGTGCGACTGGCCGGTGACGTCATAGCGCGCCCCAGCGGGCCACCGGCCGCGCAGGGCGAGCCGGAGCCGGCTCGCCGGGCCGCGGACCACGGCGGAGGATCGACCGAGCCGGCCGGCCGGCAAACAGCGACAAAGCCCCGACAAGTCCGGCCCGCCCTCCGTCTTTCTCCCAGTCCTGCTCCTCCCTCTCTTCTCTCGCCCCACGCCTGAAGACCCGCCGCCCCAGCCAGACCGTAGCAGACGGGCGGCGTCTCGAGCCGCTGACCCCACCGGGCGGCGCGAACCTTCGAGGGCGTTAGCGCCGCTCCGGGCGGCGGACGTGCCCGTCTACCGTCCCAGCGTCGGCCGGTCGCCGCCGCCCAGCTGGATTTCACCGGTTCGCCCGGGCCGCGCGTGCTCTCGCCGGCCGGCCCGGTCGCCGCCGCCGCCGGCCGGACGTGGCTCACGTCCGGCCCCGACCCACTGACCGGCGACCGCCGCGGAACGCGCGCCCACCGGCGCACAGACACGGGATGGAGCGAGTGGCGCGGGGCGCTGGCTCGGGTGCGTGACGGACGCCGCTGGTGCACTTACTCAGGGATGACATAGTCGGCAGCCTTGATCTTGCGGAACAGCTCCTGCGGCACGGCGTCGTAGAAGGGGAACTGGCCGTACAGCATCGTGTAGAGCACAACGCCCAGCGCCCACATGTCCGACGGCTTGCCTGTGAAAGAGCGAGTGGTCACGAACGATGTCACACTTCCACGAAACTCCACAGCACCGTGCGGAATGTTAAAGCTAGCGCTGGTTCAATAGCCGGCCGCCGAGTTCACGCAGACCGCCAAAAGCTGCCCATGGAGCGCCAAAAGCGGAGGTGATCGAGTCCAATGTCACCAGCCGTACCCTTGTTACAACAGGGTCCTCCTCACGTCCTCGACAGGTCCCCTCACACACTCCCGGCGTAATGGGAGGATGAAAGCGCTGAACGGTACGTGACACCCACTCACGTGCAGTATTAACCTCCCATATGGCCAGTGTTAAAGATCGCGTCGCTAACAAATGGCAACTTCAACGATTCGCACGTGCAATTATACGCTTTGTTTACGGAAGACACCACAATGCCACAACTATAAATGATCCTTAAATCGAATCTACTTCGTCATGTGCCGCCCGCCAGTTTGCGACATTCTGTCGCAGCGCGCGTCACGATGAACACATGAACGCAGGGATCGCCGTCAGAGCCTGTGACATCTGTCACCGCTGACATGACCTGGTGACTGACGCGACATATGAGTTTCCATGGTGGGCCTCGACCGGGCTGGCCGCGCGGCCCGCCGTCACGCTTCGCCGTACCACACAAAGTAGGCCCCGGGCAAAATTCAGGTGCGTCAAACTGGATGCGGATACAAAGCAATGAGTGCATATTCTATCATTTTTGCATACAGCTGAGAAAGTACAGCTCTAAGAAAAACAAGCGGTCTGCGTGAGGCACGCGCCATTATTTCCAGACGCCGCGAAATCTATGCGGGCAGCATACCGTTTAAAATAATGCAGCCGCTCGGCGTGGATATGCACACACGACTGACGCGCGACACACAGCGTGAGCACAGCGCGCGCGCACACGACACACAGCGTGGGCGGCGAGTGCTACACTACAGCGAAACCACTTGGCCTCTCCTGGCCACAGAGTCAGTCGCATAAGTATGGCCAACGCGCAGCCTAGAGAGAACCTCCGCTTTTTGTCGATACCTGTGGGATGCCAAGTCCCCCCTCCCCCCCCCCCCCCCCAGCCGGGGTGGCAACTGGTCTTTACTCATGGAGCATGGGGATTATTACCGATCATCACATTCCGACTATGCTGCCACCTTGTCGGCGTTTTGAAGTTCCGACAGATCGGTAAACGTCCCAAGTATGGCGTGGGAGCGAACGTGTGCAAAGAACCAGCGTTGCCTTCCCCCTCTCTAAGACATCTGGCAGCTTGATTCTCTAAACACCAATCCGACATGGCTTGAAGTCCCAACAGGAAGTGATTCTGTCAGCCGCACTGTCAACTGATAATTACACGTTACATCATCCTGCACAAGGAACATCCCTGGTAAAACACCTTCCCAGCTAAAAGGCTGCTGACTGTTGACATGAGGCGTGAATCCCGATTTCCAGCGGCATAAGTTCGGATGTAACATCTGACGCGTTAGCAAGCAAAGTGATGGAACGAGTGGCAGCGCGCTCGCCGATGCGCTCAGTCACCACTCAGTCATCTGTTTTTACATCATCCGTATATGTGAACACGTGCCCACGGCGAAAAGCTCATCCTCTGGTCCAGAGCTCCGGAGCGGAAGGCGTCCGTTGAGCATTTTTGTAATAAATGTGTCGCTCTGGGACCTGGCAGCAGAGAAACGATTCAGACTGACAGGGCGTCGTGGCTGAATACATCGGAGCTAGTGACCGCCATTTAATAAGAACCAGGCGGAAAGAGAGCAGCGAACAACTGGATGAAGCTCCACTGCACCCATTGCGACCGGGACAAGTTATTTCCAAACAGCGGATGGTGTTGCCTAGGATCTCCGATAATGACAGACATGAAGCATGAGGATGAAATCGACAAGCCCGTTGCGACAAAACCGGGCGTATGAAACACATAAGAAACTTCAACAAAAACATTAAAAAGCCTACGGATTTTGAAATGGAATCCATGCCTAGAACCACGGACGTGCCAGCTTTCGGCCGACGTCTTTCACATCAGCTGTACATTCCGAACGAGTCTGACAAACCGTGACAAATCAACGATGGGTCGTTTTGGCTGATTGGTCAGCAGGACGGCTGCCAGGCATCGCGCTCTAACGGAAGCTATACGTGAGAGAAATAACTCCAAACATCCCATCTCGACGCGACTCATTACCGCCAGCCCGACGGTCCGCTTTCCACACCTCCGGTGAGGGCTGGGCCGAGCCGGGGCCGCGCGGCGCAGCTCCGCCGCGGGCGGCACGTGTCCGGCCGCCGCCCCGTGCGAAGCTGGGCGGATCACGCCCGGTCAGCAGGTCCCGGAACCGCGGCGACAGCAGGACGGCGGCCGACCATCCCGCCCGGGCCGACCACCGCCGCCACCGCCGCCGCCGCCCGGACCGGTCGAGAAGCTCGCCACCGTCCTGCGGCGCCGCGAAGGCCGGCCGCGGGCGCGCCGTCGCCGGCTGCTGCCACCACACCCGCCGCCTTTGTTCGCCGGCCGCCGGATCCGGGCGCTGCGATGCACGCCGCCGCCATCGGCGCGCGGCGTGGCGCAACACACGGGAAGTGAGACAGCGGCGCGCCTCCCACGCGGCGGGTGTGTCACGGCACGGCGCGAGCGCGCGATATCGCCCGGCCGTCCATGGTCGGCACCCCCGGCCAGCGGCGGCCAGGCGGCACGTTAGCGGCGGTACGGCCCGCCAGTGCCGGCCGGATGGTCGCCAGACAAGGCGGACGCTGTCGATGGCAATGCGTGGCTCAGCGGCGGTGGACACGGGCGAGCTACGCAACCGCTGGGGAAGCCCGTGTGATCAGACGGGGGCAGACGCGGGCTATCGTCGCCCTCCGATGACGTGGACGCACCCTCGTCATCGCCGCTGACCGGTGATGTTGATACGCCCTTGTCATCGCCGCTGACCGGCGACAAGGAGCTGTGCATTCCTGCGTGACATCGATGGCTGTCCGGGTCCGGCTAGCCGCCCGGCGGATGGAGGAGCCGTCGTCGGTGACCCGGTGCGGGTCGCGGCCAGCTGGGGGCAACATCATGACAGCCGCCTGACCACCTAGCGCACGGCGGAGTGCCGGGCAGCGAGATGCGTCCACCCTGCGCTCCCAGGCGCCCATACCCGGGGCCGCAGCAAACGTCAGCAGCTCGGATACAGTGTGCGCTGTGTGTATCCGCGGATAATGTAGCGTTCGAGGACGTTTCGAGCTACGAAACTCCATATGAAGGGAAATTCTTCCCTGCCCGTGTTACAACTGCCATAACCTAGCGACGACCCAAACTGGCTTCACAGAATACCTCGCCAGCCCTGCACGCGTTCCCATGTTGGCTCAACGCCGCTGTCGTCGAAGCCAGTTAAAAGCAAGGACACTAGCGCCTCACGGACCTGGTAATCAATGAACGCTGTTATCTTTTCAACTTGCACCTGTTTGGACCGGACAAAACGACTACCGAACATCATGAAAGGGACCTGACATACGCAGGTGCAAAATGCAAAACATTCGCAACGAGCCTTGCGTAACATTCGCGCAAGCCTACGAAAGCGATTTGAAGAATAAGTAAAAGGCAATAGCGCAACCCCGGCGCCATATGGGGAAATGTGCGGAGCCTGCACGCAATGAGCTGATATTTCACAATAATATGCCCAACTCTACGCTACCAGCGCTTGACAACATGTCGCTAACGCATGCCTAGTTTGCAACAAATTAACCTGCGCCCGCCCGGGGATCTGAGACATCCGTGCCCGACCGGGAGGAAAGCTGACTCCCACAGTCCCCCCCCCGCGGGACCTGAAACATGCGTGCCCGACCGGGAGGATAGTTGACTCCCACAGCCCCCATCCGTCACCCCCCCCCCCCCCCGGGGGTCTGAGACATCAGTGCTCGACCGGGAGGAAAGCTGACTTCTACAGCGCCCATCCGCCACCCCCCTCCCCCTCCCCGAATCTCGAACTTCCAGACGTCGTGCGAAAAAAAACAGATACCGTTGAAACAGTCCCGTCAAATCACGAAGAATGCGCGCAATCGGTTTTGCCTTAGTTCAAATGTGCGGTCACCAGAGCTCCCGAAACGAAAAACACCTCGTTAAATATACGCGCTCGCGGTTGCGTCAGATGCGGGGATGACACGGATAACAGGCCGGATGAAGTTGCCGGTCGCCTTGGTTTCCTCCGTCGACTGAGCCGCTGGAGCACAGGCGAAAGGCCGCGGCGGGTGCGTCGCCGGCGGCCGCCGCGGCCACGGCCGGCCATCACGTCCCGCCGGCGCGGCGCCGACATGTTTCGACAGCTCGCACACGGACGGTCACGAAATACGGCCGCTTACAGAACCGCGCGCATCGCCGTTTCCAAACGTCGCTGACAGTCGTTTGACTTTCGACAGGGCCGCCGCCAGTAACGACACGGCCAGAGAAATCGCACCTCGATCGGCCGGCACGCCGCCGCCGCGGTCGACGACCGAGGGCGGCCCGCCGGCCTGGGACGGATGGTCACGCGGACACGCGGGCCGGACGCACACAACTGCAGACAGACATACAGCACGCACGGAGCCCGGCGGCGCGCGGCGCGCGGTCGGCGGCGGCGGCGACGGTGGCGCGCGGTCCCTCCGTGCCCAGTTGCGTCAGCAGGTGCCCCGTCAGACCATTACGGGTGGCTCTGTTTATCGGCCGATTGCACCACCCGCGCCCACCGCCGCATCCAGGGCACGCACTCGCAAAAACCCGCACCGCGGGCGTCGCTGGAGCCGGCGCACACGGTGCGCGCGCGCGCACGGAGACTGCATTAGCTGCACTCCCAGCCGGCGTTGCACAACCGTTTGAAGCAGGTTGCGAAGCCTTGAGGCCGCGGTGGAACGGGCCTGAGCCGACGGCGGCGGGTCGCATCCGGCGGCGTGCTGCACTGTCCCCGAGACTCGCCTTCACGGCCGAGGTGTGAAGGGTCGGACCGCCACTCACGCCGAGCCCCGATCCAACGGGCCGAAATTACTTCACGCTAACGAAACCAGAGACGTTTCACAATGCACTATGCAAACGATTGGTGAAATATCGTTTCATCACAGGCACTGACGCCCATGAAATTAGGTTCGCGAACGTCTGCAGAAAGCGTGCATGCCGCCCCCAGCTGACGGGAACGATGAAAGGCTGAGACTCAAATGCGCCCGACGACCAAGAGGCATCGAATGGAGTGGCACGCATGACCTCCCAATGCGAAGGACAGGGGCAGTGTCAAGGACAGTGGGAAGGACAGTGTCAGGTTGCGAACTACCCGTGACGGCCTGAGTCATGCCTGACACACCGGTCATGCCTGACACACCAGGGCTCAGCCGAGCCATCGGATACCACGTCCCTGGGAACGAGGTGGGCGGCGCGCCACGTGATCTGCCACCCGCTGGTGTAGGGCGCACACTCGACACCACCGCAGCGCTCCACGAGCCTGTCCTGTCGCCGCACCTCGCACCTCCGTGGGCACGGCACGTCCCATCCTGTCCCGACACGGCACACCTCCAGCCGCTGTCGGCGTTCCCTACCCACCCCGGCGCCTCACACCAGCAGCCACGCCCAGCCCGCGCCCGCACCTCCAGCGGCGGCAGGCGCGCCTGCCCGGCCTCGGCAGTCCACACCTCCGGCGGCTGGTCGGCCACCTCCGGCTCCGGTCGGAGCCCGTCGCCGCCGCCGCCCGACGCCAATTAGCGCGAAGGTCAGCGCGGGCTCGGCGGCGCGGCTGAGGTCACGGGGCCGTGTAACCGGCGCCGTGACCCGACCGGCCGCCCGTCACCGCCAATGTCAATGTCGGTCGGCCGACACGCGCCCGCTGCAATCGCGCGCTCCCACACGAGAAAAACGGGTTTCATCATGCGTTTCGATACTACAATGGCTGCGGTGTGGCAACGGCTGGCTGACCCGTTAGCCGAAGTCGGCGGGCCACGTGTAATATGGGGGGCCGCCGGCCCGGCTGGCAGGGCGACAGGGTCGAGGGAGCGCGCGCTAAACGGCGGGGGAGAACGCCACAGTTGCGAGAGCACTCAATACTGTCGGAAAGAGGTGCGTGGATATGGTATCTGGTTGGTGGAGCTGACGAAAAGTAGAGCGCGCACCTCCGGTGGCCTATTGCACGACGTTGGTCACAGGTGTCATGACCAGAGGCACGTTCTTTATAGGCCAACGCTATGCCAGGGTAGACACCCTTGACGTCACAGAAGGCAACGTCAAATATTCAACAGTAAACGGACTTCAGTCGTTCGTACATGACACAGCGATTTGTGACGTCATAGGCAACTACCAACACTCGCTAATGACGAACAGACACCAGTGCTGCGTCACTAATACTCTCTAGATTACCGGGTGGCAACTGGACCGCTGTCTCGCTACGTAATGCGCTGGAACAAGCCTGAAGTATGCGGCTGAGGTACGCCTGGAGCTGGTTACCAGCTGGCGGCGGGGCCTGAGGAGGGAGCGCGCGGTACCAAGACGGGTGACTGCGGACAGCCGCCACGCATCGGCTTCGGGTCGCTCGACGCCGGCGCCCGGCGCGCCGCCTCGACGCGCCGCACACCTCCGCTGACGGACATCGCCCGTGGAGGCCAGTGGACTGGAAACGACGCCGCTCGCTCGTCTCCAGCGAGCCGCTTCTCGAAACGTCGCCTCAAATAGCCAGCACCATTCGCGGCGTGGCATGAGTCAATTGGATGAGAATAGCCGCGGCGCGGCCCGCCGGGCGATCCGCCGGCGCCCCGCCGGCCAGCAGCCGGCTGAGAGGGGGGTGAGGGAGGGGTAGCTGGTGCAACTGGTTCTGGCGTTGCGTCATGGGCGGCCGGGACCAGCCTGCCGGCGGACCCTGACACACACGTGATGAGCAGCGCGCCTGACCTTGTATCAGCCTTGAGCGGGCGGCGGCGGCGGCGGCCGGCGCGCCAGGCCGGGCCGGCGCGGCACGGGTGCACGACCTGCCGCCGCGTGCCGCGCCCGGGCACGCAGCTCGGCCCAGCACGTCACGTCCCACCTGCAGCCGCCGCCGCCGTCAACGCGCGCCGCTGACGCGCGCCCCGCCCGACCCTGTCGGCAGGGCGCAGTGCGCCCGCGCGACCCGGGCCCGGCCGCCCGCCAATGTTTTGTAACCGGACTGCGCAACCGAATCGGGCCGGCCCGCTGCAGCCGCTGGGAGTGTCCCCTACTGCGGCCCTGCGCAACGGCCGGCGCCGATTACAGCACCGGCGCAGGGCGCCGAACGCGTGGACGGGGCGGACCCGCGGCGGGGCGGAGCAACGTGCCGGCGGACGGCGGACGGACAGCGGAGTTCGCGAACGGCGCTGCAGACGGACGTGGGGCCACTGGTCGGAGGGCCGGGGCGAGCCGATACTGGGCCACCACATTCTGTTAGCAGGCTTTCGTGCGTGGCGTGGAGGAAGAAATGCTGGGTTACATTATGACGTCGAAAGCTTAACAGTGCGTTGTGAGATATTCTGGTGCAAGACTACATAAGTCATTTCAATTGTGGAAACGGTTCACTCAGGCGTCAAGTGAGCATCATTTCGATCGTGGCTCACAGAATATTGTTCACGGAACATTCGACTCTTACGTGATGTTCTGAAACCCACAACGTTCACATTTCGATAATGTAAGCATGCAACAACGCAATGTCACCGTCCAAACGTCATTCGCTTGTCTCTAAGTGAATCCATGCGGTCACAATATACCCCAGCAAGCCACGTGAACGTTTTTGAAACCAAGAGAGCGGGCTCTATTGCGTAGACCGAACAGAGCGAGCGTTGCACAACAAGGTCAACAAGACCTTGGAGTCCCGCGAGGGACAACGTGAACGCGATACAATTCAACCAATCAGGCGCCTTCTTCAGCGTGGGACGTGCGAGATGACAACAGATGAACATTGGTATGAGGCATGTGATACATGTGCAATGATACAGAGCAACCACACATAAGTGGGTCCTCTCAATGCGACAAAATGTTCCGTTTTCATGGGGGCAGGCAGGGATGTACCGCTAACGTGGCGTACACGCCCTGGTTTACGAATTTGGAAACTGGCGACGTAAGCGTTTGGCCTGCCGTAGTCATTTTGGTCGATGAACCCGATGAAGTAAAATTGGTTTGTGATGTTAGACGCTGACCAAAGGACTGCAATACAATTGGCTGATGCTGCTCAATGGTTTACCATACACCCTGTGAGGTTTTCGTGACACCAGCTATCTCAGTCTACGTCAGAGTGGCATGTATTCGGCGGTTCCTTAAGGCGACATGAGACTACAGGCCACTTCCCATTCGCCTGTACTTTGCAGCTGGTTTTCACCTGTATCTGCTCCGGTTGTTGGGATCTGACCTCAATCCGTGAAAATACTCATGCCCGGTGTATCCATGGTGTGTTGACGCGCACGGTCCGCGCCGCGCGGCCACGCACGTTTCTGCCAATACGACTGTCGTTTTCTGCAGTAACACAGCGTCCTTGGGTTGTCAAATTGTAGACCTGCTTTCGACCCATATCGCGTTATTCGCGTTAAATTTTGATCTCTTTGCAATCCCGCCAGAAAACGACGCATAAAAAATAGCTGTAATGTACTTGATTCTGGACAATGGCAGCACAAGGTTTAAAGAACCGCGCCACGTATTTACGGCGCACTGCACGGATCCCCGCCAGTGGCTGTCACCATCTGTCTGTGACTGGCGCTACAGCCGGGACCGACCGGGCTGTCCATGTTAACAGCCGTGCCATATTTCGAGTCAGGCTCGCTCGGCCCGCGGCTCTGCTCCAAACCAGAGGCGTATCGCGGAGTGGAACGGCAGGCGCTAGCCGCCACCGACCGGCCGGTTTACTCACATTTGAAGGAGCCCAATGACCGGCGAGGACAACGGAGAAACCTGAGTCAGGTCCTCTGGATCGCCCAACGCAGCGGAAAACACTGAGCTGGTAACAACCATGATGAAACAGGAGGCGCAAAAGGATTCCATACAGGCTTGCAGCCTCGGAACAACGCACGAACGGGACACTTAAACCCCGGGGCCGAGTATATGAACCTCGCAAAGAAGTCGCGACAATAGCCATAGCAAATCGGCTTATCCTACTCTAGGACAACGGACAGTCTGGCATTGGGCAAATACTGGTTGCGATGGACGGTGACTGTGCATCTTGCGTTTCACCACCGGCAATGACAACAGCGGCCGCACCACTGCCACCCGCATGACTTTGCACAACTGGCGCCCGTAAAAACTGCCCACCCCGGCGGCTAGCTTCGCGTCGCCCGTGTAATCCCCGCCACTGGCTTTCCCGGATGCACCAGTGCGGGGTCATGCCGCACGGTCGCAGGTCGCGAGTGCGCGCGTGCCGGTGCCGGTCCGGCCCGGTCACGAGTCTATTCTGGGCGCGGGGCGTCACGCCCGTGCACGGGCCTCGCCCCCGCATTCCACGCGCGCACCTGGCCGCTCCGCTGATCCGGTCCTTACATGGCCTCCACAACGGCCTCTCCTCACATACGAAGCTACTGAAAGCCGGCCGGCCGCATGCCGGCTTTCCCAGGGCGCCCTTGTGAGCAGCTGAGTGCAAAGTTCGGTCGGGTACCAGCTGGGCGCGTGCCTGCTCACCGACGGGTGACCTTGTGGGCAGCTGCATTCAACACCGGGAACCCGCGACCTGTTACTGCATATCCTCGCGCAGAGATGCGCTCGAACCTCGTCTTTTAGCTGAATGCCGAGCCTTTCCACGCGTCACAAACCAGAGCGCGCACCACGCGCGTACACCACACATTTTGGGCGGCCGTAGGAGATACGTCTCGGAGGCGCCGTCTTAACGTGCTCCTTTGCCAGCATCAACAACGTTGTGAGATATCGGCGCTAAGTGACCACCCAGCCGAAGTGCCCCAAAGCCCCCTTGCTACTACGAAGGTATGAGATGTTTACCTCCAGTATCACCCACCACCCCCACCGATCCTGCAAACAGTCGCCCCGTCGGTATGTCTACCAAGATCAGCGCTCCTCCACGGGTAACCTTCCCTCGACTCACTGCGTTTTCGCGCTCCAACAGTAGCGTAAGGGGGACGGGGGGGGGAGGGAAGGCGTGCGGACTCGTCCGATATGGTGCAACCGGAGGCCAATCATCACCGCGAGCGCGGGCGCGGTCTGACGCAACACTCGGATGGAGGGCAAGGGGGACCACGGTGGGACACGGAGCACGTACAGCGGCCGGCACCTGCCTTCGGCGACCGATCATTCCCGATCGCGGCCGTCGGGGCGTTCGATAACAGACGCCGACGTGCAGCGGTGATTCGCGGCCGTTCGGATCAGCTTACGGGTGCGGCAAACTGCGCAGACCGGCGACTACGCCGGGACGCGGGTGCAGTCCGGACGCCGGCCGACGCCAAACAATGCAGCTGCCCGGCGCGGCACGGCGCCACCCGGGCGCACTCGTCACAGCCGGACCACCTCCGGCGTTACGTCACGCGTCCTGCAGTCGGGACCGGGCGGCCGCGGCGTCACGTCCGCCACCACGCGAGCTGGACACCACCGGTTCGCCCCGGAGCCACGCGGAGGTCCGCAGCCGAAGCCGGAGCGCCGCACCTCCGGCCAGCACGTCGGTGGGCGGGACCGACACCGGCGGCCACGGCCGGCGACTCGCACCTCCGCAGAGGGAGTCGGCACTCACCTAGATAGGGCTTTCCGCTGAGCACGTCCGGGCTGATGTACGCCGGCGAGCCGCGTTGGTCCTTCAGCAGGTCGTCCTCGTTCAGCAGGTGCTTGCCCAGACAAAAGTTGGTCAGCACTACCTTCTTGGTGCGCCGGTTGAGCACGATGTTGCCCAGCTTGAGGTCGCGGTGGACCACGTTATTCTTATGCAGCATGGCCACTACCCGCACCACGTGGCTGAAGACGAGCAGCGCCTCCTGCTCGGCCAGCCGCTTCTGGCGGATGACGTAGTGCTGCAGGTTGATGTGCTCGCTGGGTGAGAAGTCGTGCGGCGTGAGGCAGTCGAGCACGAGCGCCACGCGCTGCACGGCGCGGCCCGAGTAGACGGTGCCGCGGCTCGTGTCCACCTCCTCCAGGGCGATGTCCTGCGGCGCACGGCCACGGTCACAGCGGAGCCGGACGCGGCGCGGCATACACGCACACAGCACCAGTCGGCCGGCCAGCTGGCTAACACACCAAGCAGATGGTGGGCAAGTATACCCACATAAAACTTTATCTATGAACAGTGAGGGTGGCCCTGGCAAATCAGTCCATGCTGGAAATTATAGGAAACACTATTAACATTGATAATTGGAGCTACCAACACTATTAACTGACGACTGAAGCTACCAAAACTATTAAATGACAATTGAAGCTGACCATTCACATAAAATATGGAAAACAACACATAACACTGAAAAGTTGCAGCACCTTGTAAAGTCCATGATGCTGAATCACCCCCTGCTGGCCTCGCAACAGTGAGAGAAGCGAGTATTCCGTATGCAAAAGCATCTTGCCTTGCCGGTCGTCCTGTGTCTCCTCACTAGGAGGCTTCAAGCTTAATATCTAAGTGGAAAAAATCACAGATGGTTATGCAATGAAATGGGGAGGAGATGAATGCAGCAGACTTTTCCCAGCATCACAGCCAAGGAAGCAAACCTGGATAATGTTTCAGCAATTTTGCTGCATGAGATGACAGAAGACTGCACCTAACATTACTTAAGGAAATGTCGGGTAATACAGTAAGGTTCATATCATTTTTAATTAACCCGCTTGTTTGTAAAAATGTTTCAAATAGAACAATACATTTCTTACATAGCACAAGAGGAGAAATTCTTTTCAAGATCACAATGCATTCACATTCACAACCAGCAAAAAACTTTTTCAAAATAATGTACAGTGAAGAACATATTTTCACACAGTACAGGATAAAAATTGCTGGAAAGCATACCTTGACAGTGAAGAACTTGTCTGTTTTTTCTTGCCTTGCCAAGCACTGAACAATACTTTTGACAGGAGAATTTCCCAAAACTGGTCCCAGGATGAAAGGTCCAACTTTCTTCACTCGAACCAGGTCTACTGGCGTTCCAGCAGGAGGATCTGAAGGAGAAAAACACTGATATCCACAGAAATTTTCAACAAGACTATTATAAACTGCAGCACAGCTGCAATGCGGCAGGGTGCAAATAACCATTGCAGTTGGTGTGGCCTTAAAACCCAATCACTAGCTGATGAGGAGCAGCATTCAACACAACACAATACATTGTCTTGACAAGCTCCACGTCTATTCTACAAAGACATCCAACAGAGCAATATACATCAGGAATGGTGAGGAATATTACCACAATGGTCTATCTAGCAAATAGCAATGCACAATTTTACTGGTCTACCATATGCACATCATCTTACATGATACATCCTTTTCTTTCAAAGAGCCTAAAGCTTCAGATATCCGTATCTTCTTTGGGTTGACAACAGGAACAACTTGTGAGCAGCAGCAGCTAGATGATCTTTTTCTAGACCGGAAACTCATCTCAGCACTGAAAATGCAGTGTCAATGCATTAAAGACACAACCCTGATGCACTATAAATGCACACTGTGATACATGCAACATTTATGTACCTGATTTGTGGCAAGTTGTTAAAGTAAACAGCCAGCTAGAAACAAGGTGTATGCCAAAATAACATCTCTGCTGCATGTCACTTGTCATTAGATAATGGATGCAGCAGACCATAAAACAAGCCAGCAAAAATATCAAGATTGAAGTGATAGCTTGCCTCAGTTGAGCCAAGTCATATTCTACGCCATGATAATTTTTGTTGAAAAAAGTTATTTATGCATGGAGCCATCCTAGTTTTTCAGAGCCAAAGTTAATTCCTACTTGTCATTTGAAAGCTAAACAACAAGGTTACACTTTCAGCTGTTTTCAATGGCCTTAATGACTCTTTATTATGCCTGAGAGGCACATCATAGAACAGCTAAATCTTTAGAAATCAACCTGAAACACCTTCATATCTTCATTGATGCTATCATGCCAGGTGTGGCCCAGATGCATAACAACATATGAACAGCATGAGTTGCAAATGGCAGTTTCACACAGTCATTCAAGATTGTAGTGAAAATGTCACTGTATGACATAACTGGCGCCACCGACACTTTCTTTGTAACATAACTGTTAAAAAGTTACGTTCCTCAAATTCGGGTATGTGGCTATACATGCGCACACTGCACGTAATATCCTTAATTAAACCTTGACACCCCTTGCCTCCCCTCAGAACATGAGCATGTTACACCTGATCAGCGTGACAGCTACACCGCGCGATATATATCAATGCACATATGTATCTACTACTGCAGAGGCATACTGTTCTTACCTGCGCGAGGCCAGACAGGGGGAGATCTCTGGGCACTTCAGGCAGTTTTACTGCTCACACACTGCCCTCACTCACGCGCACAGAATTTCCGAAAAATGGCTACCTTATGGCAGAAGCCAAGAGGTAGACTAACAACGCCCCGCCATGATGATGAGGAAAGGCTGGGACCACTGGGGCCGCGACGCAATATTGTGCCAGCGACACCGAGCCAGCGGAGCCCCAGGGTCATCCGAGGTGACGCAAACGTGACGCAAACCACAGTGAGTCGGACAAGGCATGGTCGTTCAAGGAATAACAAAAAGCTGACTCGTTGACACTCTTGATGACGCCATTAATAGTTATAAGCCAATGTATGGTTTGTGGTCTGATTAGTCTTTGTTTAGTCATAACCTTGACAAAAAAATCGTTATTGTATCCTAAGTTATGAGTAAAAAAGAGATTCATTGTAAAAATGCATCCATTAAATACTATGACGTCATTTGTGCTTTCAGTACTGCGACTTTTGAGTGTGCACATGCCTTAGCCAAAAGTGATTCCGATAAAATAATTAGAAATGGGATGACGCATGGATGGAGTGACGCAGGCACTCAAAAGCAGAATTACATAAGTTCTTTACGCTTCATCAGTGGCAAAGAAGGTCGCAACGGGTAAGACCCTGTCAAACCGCGGGTGATAGCTAAACGCTGTCAACTTGACCGAACTTCATGCATCTGTTAATACTAAATTGATCATATTGATACCATCTTGAACTATGAAGGGATGTCATCAACTCTATAATTTCCCGTTCAGCTATTTCTCTAGATTTGGGTCATTTTTACGGCGGGTATACAAGACGAGGATTTTGTTCGATCTGCGGTCAGCACGTTTTGGCAGCACCAATCACAGCCCAGTATTTGCCCTACGTCACGTCAAGTGACCCACAAAGTAGGCGTGGTTTGCGACTGTCAGACACGCCGGCTGGCGCTGCTGCCAGGATTTTTTTTGGCAGTCCGTCGGCATGGAGTGAAAGCGCTACCAGATTAAATAAATCACTTTAACAAAGAACGCGCGAGTTTGATGTGGTAGCTCTTGCGTTGCGAGTGCGTTAAGTGGGGGCACTTGTCTTTAATGTTTGGAGAATACGACGTAGGATAGATAAGGACTTCGACTGCCTGAAACCCAGTAGGGCAGGCAGGAGGGGGGGGGGGGGGGACCGCACGTGTCGTCCGGTAGGTACCGGCCCCTCGGAACCTACAATTCAGGGCGCGAAAAGACGGCCGGAGGTCTCATTCAGGGGCCTCAGCCCACAGGGCTTTGCAATGCCAGTCAGAGGCTCGCACGTTGATCAGAGACCCCCAGTAACGCACACCGGCTACGTGGCAGAGCATGGGCCCATGGGCCCATTCCCCAGGCATGGACAAAGCCGGAGCCAGCGATTTACATTGGTCGGGGACCCACAGCGCCTTACAGGGGCCCTGTGTTGTCAAGGGACCCCCGGGTCGGCCAGAGGTAGTATTCGAGAGGGGCCCGAAAGGCCTAGAAGACCCACTGGGTTTGACGATCAAGTACTCCGACTGAAGGGTCCTAAGGGCATAAAGGGCTGGCCGGAGTCCCATTCAGGGGCCCCGACCTGCGAAGACGGACCCTCAAAGAACGGTCGGAGGGGCCGCTTGCGCCGATCGGGGATCCCTGAGTCGACGTGGGTCTATATGTCGGTCAGGACACTACCGTACGACATGGTCGGCTCGGTGCGTTATGGGCCTAAGTGCCCACTTCTAAGTCAGCTTTAAAGTCGGGGGCCAGTGATTTACACTGGTCGGGAAGCCTTGTATCTGTCAGGGGCCCACGGCGCCTAACAGAATGCCCTGTGCTCATAGGGCCCCCAAAGCGACCAAGGGAAAGTGTTCGATGAGGCCCGAAGAGGGAGGGGCCCTGGAGGCCCCGCCGGAACCGACGATCAAAAGCCCGTTGGTGGGCATAAGGGCCCGAAAGATTGACTGTAGGTCGCAAGAAAGAATCGCTCTCCGTAGGGTGGTGACATGAAATATCGTCCAGGGGCTCTTTTGCACTCTTTAAGGAACCTCTGAGACGGTGCGGGTGGTTTAGTCGGTCAGAGACCACGAACAACGAAAAGTCGGCTCCCAATTCCGTATGAGCCCTTGAGGTCCCATAACTTAAACAGAAGAAACGAGGCCGGTCGGCATTTTGCGATATTCGGGGCCTCTGACACAATGAGGGGTTTTTGTGTCGGTCAAGGGACCCAGTGCCTAACAGGGGTTCTGTGGCAGTCAGTGTCCCGAGTCGGCCAGGAGCCGGCGTTTGAGTGGGGCAACGAAGAGGAGGCCGAAAGGTCCCCTTGGGGACCCAAAGATCAGGGGCCCGATTGGAAGATTGAAGGTCCCAAAGGGCTGGCGGAGCGGCCCAAAGGGCTCGTTGTAGCTCACATTAATCATCCCCGCCTGTAGGGCCGGTGATTTCAACCGTCAGTAAGATGATCTCTTGCACCGAATGGATCCTGGGACATAGCGTTCCTCTATTTCGGCCAGAGATCATGAACAGCGAACAGCCGGCCTCAGTGTTGGCATGAGCTCTGGGAGCCTGTTTCCCAAGGCGAGTGAAGGCCGGACCCGCGATTTACTTTGGTTGGGCTCCTGTATCGTTCAGGGGCTACAGCGCCTAACGGCATTCTGCCAACAAGGGGTCTCGAATCGGTCATGGGAAGATTTGCTTAACAGGAACGGGAACGGGCCCCAAATGACACAGGGCCTCCTGCGTTGGTCGGGGCCTTCCGACAATGAAAGGAAACAAGAGAACTTCTGATGAGTGCTCATATTGAGGCAATGAAAGGGTTTTGTGCCGGCCGGTTCCCCCGTTCCGAACGGTGTGCCACCCAACCTTATTCCAGTATGGGCCCGTTAAACCCAGCCGAAGGCAATGTGCCAATTATTTGACCACGTGGGGCGAGCGGAGGTATTGTTGCGTTAATGATGACGGTGCATGCGTCCATCCAGGGTCAACTATGCGGGTTAGGAGACCTCCCGCGTCAGGGGGCGAATCAATGTGATATAACATGCCCCTCTAAGGGCCTCCGGATTGGCCAGGGGATGCCGCCCCGTGTCGCCGGAATGACGGCCAGAAAACACACCGAGGTGGGACAAAATAGCCTTCAGTCATTGACCGGGAACAACAATGTGCCCCATCGTGTTGTACTCAATAGAGCCCCATTACCGGAAATAAGGGGTCTCATGAGTGTTAAATGGAGTGGGCCAAAATGGGTTCAAAGCACACAAGGCCATGCCATGTTTACTTGAAAACGTTCATCCTTTGGAGAATCGACTAGTGAAACAAGTACCTTCAAAAGGTTTCAGCCTGTGTGTCGGGCGCCGGTGGCGTAGTGGTTGACGCGCCCGCGTTAACAACTGCACGTCTGGAAAACCACAGTTTCGGAATTCGATTCTCCACGGTGCCCGCCCTTCCCGCCAGGATTAGAGGCTGGCGGCGCTATATAGCCTCAGCAGCTGAGTGTGACATAGAGCCCCGATGGCATGCCCGTCATTTCGGGGAGCAAGGGTGGCGATGGCTTGGGTCGCAGTTTTTGTAAAACAGGACGGCGTTGGTCCATGCACGTAACGCCAGAGGGGGGGGGGGGGGGGGGGCACCGGGCGCGCAGCAATGACCTTCGCAAAAAAGTGATTCCGAATCTTTTTCGAAACTAATTCGCCCAGCTCAAGGACTACCGAGCGAATCTTTTTATAACTTTGAGGCTCTCCTCTGGGCCGATTAAGAGTTACAGCAACACGAAAAATATAGATTTTGCCTGTACTATTCCAGTTCCACCACCAGATTCCAGCACCACTTTGCGGTGCTGTAGAGAACAATATGCGTTATTGTCACGAATCTGTAAACTGCACAGGTAAAATAAACGCCCGGAATATCTTTAAGTATACATATTTGTGTCCAAAAGCCTTCAAAGTTACTTCTTGCAGATGCGTCACCATTTTCGTCCAGATGCTGGCCACAGCTTGGTGCTAGCCATTAGCCAAGGCCAATTAGCCAATTAGCCGTAGGGTTAGCCAAAGACGCCGCGCGGCCTTAAGAGGCTGCAGCGCCTGGCGCCGAGTTTTTGTACTAAGATATGCGAGCGCGCATGCTTAAAACTACGTCACGTAATTTTACCACTTACCACAATCAACATTCAGTCAGAATTGACGAGTGCATCCAGACAAAGAAGGCTTGGCAGTGTTAATTTTAAATCGTTTACCCATTTCGATCTTCATCGCGAAATCCTTGTTGCCAGCGCACAACTCAGATAAAAATTCTGGCCAAATTTCTGAGTTCTCTCAGCCTAAAAAGAGTCTACTGGACTATTGTAAGATGAATAGCGTGTGTGATGTATTTCATGCAGCCATTTAACGCATGTTTTTGTCAGTTTGTGTGTTGTAAACCTAAGGCAGAATTGACTCGCGGTGGCGTCTGGCCTAGATTTCAGTTAAAGAATGAGAAAACTGTGACATATGTGCATATAATATGTCGAAGAAAGCATGTTTTTCATAACAAATGGATTAAATATTACGATTCTGGGGCCCTTTTGCCCTCAGGGGGTCTCTTATCAACCCTGTGCCCCCTTGCCAAGGCTCTGGCTACGCCCCTGCCTGATAAAAGAGTAGATGTGGAAAGATAAGCGACATTGAGTGGTACGGTGAGTGGCTGAGTTGTCCAGTTGTGGGTAGCGTTGGAGTAATCGTAAAGCACGTAAATTGACAGCAAAGCGCCTCGCTCATCGAAGATGCACATTGTCAGCGCAAGCAAAGGCTGCAGGATGACATTGACATATGGATGGCATGAGGATGACATTTGTGACAGTAGTTTAGAAAGCACTGAAAGAAAGACCTCCACAAAACTAGAGTCAATAATTACAATGAGAAACGAAAATTTTACAACGATGTGAAAATGAGAAGAAGCACCCAATTTACGGGAAAGATAGATACGAATACCACAGCAGGTGATACACTTATATATGCCGTTGTTATCGGGGCCCCGTTCGATCTGTGCCCAACACGATCAAATGCTGAAATGCGTGCCGTTACGTGTGCTGAAGGAGTGCTCTGTGTGGGCTGGCGGGTAAGTTTTTTAACTCTTCCTTTCTTTTTCCCCTACTTCTTACCTTCTTCAGACCAAACGTTAAGTTTGGCTTTCCGCTGGCTATGACTGTTTGGGGGTGTGGCTCGTGCTCCGGTATTACCACCATGGTATTCTATCCGCAAGTTCAGTGTTCACTCCCAATTCCATGTCATTTAAGTTTCTTCCCTTGTCATTTCAAGCGTTTCTCCATTTTTTGTTTTTGTTTTTGTTTTTGTTTGCGTGAAAAGGTCTGTCGATCTTGTATTACCATTCAAGGGCAGATCCAGGAATTCGTCAAGGGGGGGGGACCACGTAAGAGCTTAGACTCCTCCCAAAAATACCACTAGATTTAAAGTTTCTTAGAATTTCATTTCATACATGGAATTCATCTTAATGCTCTAGTGGCAGCCCTAGAGAACACGCGTGCTGCGTATGCACGTACATCGATATTATTCTTTTTCTCCAGGCTATGGTGCACGCTGTCCATTTTAGAGCTTATTTTTTTCGGAAAAACAGCAAAATAAACTAAGGATGGCTGCTAAATGCTGTTTAAATCAAACACGGACTTGATGCCTAGCTTTTTTACAGCCAGACGGCTGGCCGATGTAATCAGCTGATGGCCGAAGACTAATGCAGAGTTTATGTTTTGTTTGCTTTGGAAAAGTACACAGCATCCTAGAATAGATTATGTGTTCAGAACGTGATGCACAAGTAAAATAGGCGTCGGGCGCATACCCGCAAAAAGGCGCATGCCCGACTGCTGCTCCAAGGCTAAGGCACCGAGGACACTAGGGACGAAACCAAGCGTGTCAACTTTTGTCCACCATTAGTG
>NW_023596576.1:43732151-43760349 GCF_011947565.3 Pollicipes pollicipes | reverse complement strand
CTGCGCACAATCCTCACAAAAATATGTGGAAGTGTTTGTATTATGTGAATATATAATATATCACATGTATATGCAATATACTTGAATATGCAATATTATTATATATATATATATATATATACACATAACCCTATATGAGAAGAAGTGAAAACTTTATGACATGGACAGCAGTTAACAGGTCATTCAACGTCGTTTCGATAACAATTGCGTATATTGCCAGGACGAGTACAATGACACAAGGTCAGTCAGTTATAACGAGATATTACAACATTCAACCAACATCACTCTACATGACAACGGTCACAGCTACGCAAATGAACACGACCTCTCTGCGCATCAAAAGGGGAAATTGAAAAAAAGATATATATAAAAAACACGCGGGACCTGTCCGTTTTACTACCTTCCACTGCTAGGCTAGGAAAAGACCACCTCCTAATTGCAAAGGATATGCAGACCCCATGATATTCATGATATTCAATGTCCGCTTTTTTGGTGAATATGAAGTGATTATAAACGCTAAGATTGAGAGGAATTACTGCAACGTTCTAATGCGGAAAAGTTTTCAGTGTACAAAGGGAGTGTCTATATATATATATATATATATATATATATATATTATATATATAATATATATATATGTGTGTGTGTGTGTGTATGTGTGTGTGTGTGTGTGTGTGTGTGTGTTGTGTGTGTGGGTGTGGTGTGCGTGTGCGTGTGGGTGTGTGTGCGTGTGCGTGTGCGTGTGCGTGTGGCTGTGTGTGTGCGTTGCGTGTGCGTGTTGGGTATGCTGTGCGTGTGCGTGTGTGTGTGTGTGTGTGTGTGTGTGTGTGTGTGTGTGTGTGTGTGTGTGTGTGTGTGTGTGTGTGGTGTGTGTGTGTGTGTGTGTGTGTGTGGTGTGTGTGTGTGTGTGTTTGTGTGGTGTGTGTGTGTGTGTGTGAAATCGGCTGTATCCGAGGAGATTTGTTATCTGTTTTCTTATGACGACTTCCCAGAACCGTCCCCCCCAGCCATTTTTAGATATCGACAGCATGCTGGGTAGTGCCACTGCAGCACCATCAAGATATAATACAAATATATATTTAAGTATGTTTGAGTCCAAATTGTGCTGTCAACGCTTTGTAACAGCATTGCGCTTCATCCTTGCAGTCGCGATGACCGTCGTCATGACAACCACTGTGCACACCTCTACCAGCTTAGGAGTGTTTGGATCGGCCCAGCGGGCAAAGTGCGATAAGTGCATTGGTCGAAGTTTGAACCAGTGCGTCACATGGACCACGTGATGCTCTCATTTCCAAACCCAAAGTGCACGTCGAAAAGAAACTCCGTGGTTAACGTCATAAGGGAACAAGCAAAGCCATAGCGTAACGTTTCGCTGGATTTGCGGAATAATAACTTTATGCTCGCACATGTTTTTGTCAAAGCAGTGTTTCAAACTTTCGTAGCATTTATTCACACAAACGTTTTGACACATTGCTGTCTTGCAAGCACAGAACACACCCCTTGAAATAAGATTTCTCCCGCAGGGTCGGCTGCTTCAAATCGAAATTCTGGGCTGTTCAGAAGGATTCGAGGAAACTCATATTACTAATCAAATCGTAACTGATGATAATCGCGTCTGATTTAAGGTAAGCGAAAAGTAAAAAAGGTGGGTGCTCTCTTCAATCATACGTTGTCGAATCACCTTCAACAGTTCCACAGGAATTATTTTAGCTGGTAGTCATGGCCTGACTTCCACCTGCCGTAGGTCAGCGACATGACCATGCACATCTAACTTTCCATATCTAAAGACCCGTTATTTAATTGTCTAAATATATGTAAAGTTTGGCGCGGCGTAGCGAGCCCGGAACGTTGTCAATAATGTAACCAGATGTTTACGTCCCCATCGAAACGCATCATTGTCGTATACCGCTGTGTACCAACCAACGTTGAAAAGGCTGGGCCGCACCTGTAACAAAAAAGGATTTGGAAAACCTCCGGAAGGAAGAGTGGACAAATTGCTTCACGACCCCAAACGTGTGTCAATAATAACAAGGTATGTTGAAGTCCTGCTAATAGGGCACATATTTTGTACACCGCAACTATAGTAAACTCATCTCCATCGTTGTCTTTACAATACGTTTTTAGGTATCTAATGAAGTCAATTACCGATAACACTAAAAAGTCAATGACCGACGTAACAACTGGGATGACGTAAGTGCTTCGTGGCTAACCCTCGGTCAAATTACAGTAAGTCCCCACAACCAAAATGCTTGCCGCCTCCTACGACCGCCATAGAAGAGCGACTTCGGCGCGCAAAGGTGGGCCCCTTAAGGTGCCCGTTCACTTGCAGATCAGAAGAGGCGCGTGTGTCCAGTGCCTGCTTCCTGGATCTACCCCTGCATGACTACTATGGTGGTCAAGTTAAATACTTCTATAAAGTATACAAAAGTTGAAACATATCTCGCCTTTCATCAAAACAAAGTGGGCTAAATCCAGTAAAAAAAAAGGGGGGGGGGTGGGGTCGGGCCATTGGTTCGGTCCCACTAATGGTGGACAAAAGTTGACACGCTTGGTTTCGTCCCTAGTGTCCTCGGTGCCTTAGCCTTGGAGCAGCAGTCGGGCATGCGCCTTTTTGCGGGTATGCGCCCGACGCCTATTTTACTTGTGCATCACGTTCTGAACACATAATCTATTCTAGGATGCTGTGTACTTTTCCAAAGCAAACAAAACATAAACTCTGCATTAGTCTTCGGCCATCAGCTGATTACATCGGCCAGCCGTCTGGCTGTAAAAAAGCTAGGCATCAAGTCCGTGTTTGATTTAAACAGCATTTAGCAGCCATCCTTAGTTTATTTTGCTGTTTTTCCGAAAAAAATAAGCTCTAAAATGGACAGCGTGCACCATAGCCTGGAGAAAAAGAATAATATCGATGTACGTGCATACGCAGAACCCGTGTTCTCTAGGGCTGCACTAAAGCATTAAGATGAGTTCCATGTATGAAATGAAAATTCTAAGAAACTTTAAATCTAGTGGTATTTTTGGGAGGAGTCTAAGCTCTTACGTGGTCCCCCCCCCTTGACGAATTCCTGGATCTGCCCTTGAATGGTAATACAAGATCGACAGACCTTTTCACGCAAACAAAAACAAAAACAAAAACAAAAAATGGAGAAACGCTTGAAATGACAAGGGAAGAAACTTAAATGACATGGAATTGGGAGTGAACACTGAACTTGCGGATAGAATACCATGGTGGTAATACCGGAGCACGAGCCACACCCCCAAACACCACTTTATAGGTAGCATGTCATAGCCAGCGGAAAGCCAAACTTAGCGTTTGGTCTGAAGAAGGTAAGAAGTAGGGGAAAAAGAAAGGAAGAATTTAAAAACTTACCCGCCAGCCCACACAGAGCACTCCTTCAGCACACGTAACGGCACGCATTTTAGCAGTTGATCGTGCTGGGCACAGATCGAACGGGGCCCCGATAACAACGGCATATATAAGTGTATCACCTGCTGTGGTATTAGTATCTATCTTTCCCGTAAATTGGGTGTTTCTTCTCATTTTCATATCGTTGTAAAATTTTCGTTTCTCATTGTAATTATTGACTCTAGTTTTGTGGAGAAGGTCTTTCTTTCAGTGCTTTCTAAACTACTGTCACGAATGTCATCCTCATGCCATCCATATGTCAATGTCATCCTGCAACCTTTGCTTGCGCTGACGATGTGCATCTTCGATGAGCGAGGCGCTTTGCTGTCAATTTACATGCTTTGCGATTACTCCAACGCTACCCACAACTGGACAACTCAGCCACTCACCGTACCACTCAATGTCGCCTATCTTTCCACCTCTACTCTTTTATCAGGCAGGGGCGTAGCCAGAGCCTTGGCAAGGGGGCACAGGGTTGATAAGAGACCCCCTGAGGGCAAAAGGGCCCCAGAATCGTAATATTTAATCCATTTGTTATGAAAAACATGCTTTCTTCGACATATTATATGCACATATGTCACAGTTTTCTCATTCTTTAACTGAAATCTAGGCCAGACGCCACCGCGAGTCAATTCTGCCTTAGGTTTACAACACACAAACTGACAAAAACATGCGTTAAATGGCTGCATGAAATACATGACACACGCTATTCATCTTACAATAGTCCAGTAGACTCTTTTTAGGCTGAGAGAACTCAGAAATTTGGCCAGAATTTTTATCTGAGTTGTGCGGTGGCAACAAGGATTTCGCGATGAAGATCGAAATGGGTAAACGATTTAAAATTAACACTGCCAAGCCTTCTTTGTCTGGATGCACTCGTCAATTCTGACTGAATGTTGATTGTGGCAAGTGGTAAAATTACGTAACGTAGTTTTAAGCACGCGCGCTCGCATATCTTAGTACAAAAACTCGACGCCAGGCGTTGCAGCCTCTTAAGGCCGCACAGCGTCTTTGGCTAACCCTACGGCTAATTGGCTAATTGGCCTTGGCTAATGGCTAGCACCAAGCTGTGGCCAGCATCTGGACGAAAATGGTGACGCATCTGCAAGAAGTAACTTTGAAGGCTTTTGGACACAAATATGTATACTTAAAGATATTCCGGGCGTTTATTTTACCTGTGCAGTTTACAGATTCGTGACAATAACGCATATTGTTCTTTACAGCACCGCAAAGTGGTGCTGGAATCTGGTGGTGGAACTGGAATAGTACAGGCAAAATCTATATTTTTCGTGTTGCTGTAACTCTTAATCGGCCCAGAGGAGAGCCTCAAAGCTAGTAAAAAGATTCGCTCGGTAGTCCTTGAGCTGGGCGAATTAGTTTCGAAAAAGATTCGGAATCATTTTTTTGCGAAGGTCATTGCTGCGCGCTCGGTGCCCGCCCCCCCCCCCCCCCCCCCTCTGGCGTTACGTGCATGGACCAACGCCGTCCTGTTTTACGAAAACTGCGACCCAAGCCATCGCCACCCTTGCTCCCCGAAATGACGGGCATGCCATCGGGGCTCTATGTCACACTCAGCTGCTGAGGCTATATAGCGCCGCCAGCCTCTAATCCTGGCGGGAAGGGCGGGCACCGTGGAAAATCGAATTCCGAAACTGTGGTTTTCCAGACGTGCAGTTGTTAACGCGGGCGCGTCAACCACTACGCCACCGGCACCCGACACACAGGCTGAAACCTTTTGAAGGTACTTGTTTCATTAGTCGATTCTCCAAAGGATGAACGTTTTCAAGTAAACATGGCATGGCCTTGTGTGCTTTGAACCCATTTTGCCCCACTCCATTTAACACTCATGAGACCCCTTATTTCCGGTAATGGGGCTCTATTGAGTACAACACGATGGGGCACATTGTTGTTCCCGGTCAATGACTGAAGGCTATTTTGTCCCACCTCGGTGTGTTTTCTGGCCGTCATTCCGGCGACACGGGGCGGCATCCCCTGGCCAATCCGGAGGCCCTTAGAGGGGCATGTTATATCACATTGATTCGCCCCCTGACGCGGGAGGTCTCCTAACCCGCATAGTTGACCCTGGATGGACGCATGCACCGTCATCATTAACGCAACAATACCTCCGCTCGCCCCACGTGGTCAAATAATTGGCACATTGCCTTCGGCTGGGTTTAACGGGCCCATACTGGAATAAGGTTGGGTGGCACACCGTTCGGAACGGGGGAACCGGCCGGCACAAAACCCTTTCATTGCCTCAATATGAGCACTCATCAGAAGTTCTCTTGTTTCCTTTCATTGTCGGAAGGCCCCGACCAACGCAGGAGGCCCTGTGTCATTTGGGGCCCGTTCCCGTTCCTGTTAAGCAAATCTTCCCATGACCGATTCGAGGCCCCTTGTTGGCAGAATGCCGTTAGGCACTGTAGCCCCTGAACGATGCAGGAGCCCAACCAAAGTAAATCGCGGGTCCGGCCTTCACTCGCCTTGGGAAACAGGCTCCCAGAGCTCATGCCAACACTGAGCCGGCTGTTCGCTGTTCATGATCTCTGGCCGAAATAGAGGAACGCTCTGTCCCAGGGTCCATTTCGGTGCAAGAGATCATCTTACTGACGGTTGAAATCACGGCCCTACAGGCGGGGATGATTAATGTGAGCTACAACCAGCCCTTTGGGCCGCTCAGCCAGCCTTTGGGACCTTCAATCTTCCAGTCGGGCCCTTCGATCTTTGGTCCCAAGGGACCTTTCGGCCCCTCTTCGTGCCCCCTCAAACACCTCTCCTGGCCGACTCGGGACACTGACTGCCACAGAACCCCTGTTAGGCACTGTGTCCCTTGACCGACACAAAACCCCTCATTGTGTCAGAGGCCCCGAATATCGCAAACTGCCGACCGGCCTCGTTTCTGTTTAAGTTATGGACCTCAAGGGCTCATACGGAATTGGAGCCGACTTTTCGTTGTTCGTGGTCTCTGACCGACTAAAACACCCGCACCGTCTCAGAGGTTCCTTAAAGAGTGCAAAAGAGCCCCTGGACGATATTTCATGTCACAACCCTACGGAGAGCGATTCTTTCTGCGACCTACAGTCAATCTTTCGGGCCCTTATGCCCACCAACCGGGCTTTTGATCGTCGGTTCCGGCGGGCCTCCAGGGCCCCTCCCTCTTCGGGCCTCATCGAACACTTCCCTTGGTCGCTTTGGGGGCCCTATGAGCACAGGGCATTCTGTTAGGCGCCGTGGGCCCCTGACAGATACAAGGCTCCCGACCAGTGTAAATCACTGGCCCCGACTTTAAAGCTGACTTAGAAGTGGGCACTTAGGCCCATAACGACACCGAGCCGACCATGTCGTACGGTAGTGTCTGACCGACATATAGACCCACGTCGACTCAGGGATCCCCGATCGGCGCAAGCGGCCCTCTGACCGTTCTTTGAGGGTCCGTCTTCGCAGGTCGGGGCCCCTGAATGGGACTCCGGCCAGCCCTTTATGCCCTTAGACCCTTCAGTCGGGTACTTGATCGTCAAACCCAGTGGGTCTTCTAGGCCTTTCGGGCCCCCTCGAATACTACCTCTGGCCGACTCGGGGTCCCTTGACAACACAGGGCCCCTGTAAGGCGCTGTGGGTCCCCGACCAATGTAAATCGCTGGCTCCGGCTTTGTCCATGCCTGGGGAATGGGCCCATGGGCCCATGCTGCCACGTAGCCGGTTGTGCGTTACTGGGGGTCTCTGATCAACGTGCGAGCCTCTGACTGGCATTGCAAAGCCCTGTGGGCTGAGGCCCCTGAATGAGACCTCCGGCCGTCTTTTCGCGCCCTGAATTGTAGGTTCCGAGGGGCCGGTACCTACCGGACGACACGTGCGTCCCCCCCCCCCCCTCCCTGCCTGCCCTACTGGTTTCAGGCAGTCGAAGTCCTTATCTATCCTACGTCGTATTCTCCAAAATTAAAGACAAGTGCCCCCACTTAACGCACTCGCAAACGCAAGAGCTACCACATCAAACTCGCGCTTCTTTGTTAAAGTGATTTATTTAATCTGGTAGCGCTTTCACTCCATGCCGACGGACTGCCAAAAAATCCTGGCAGCAGCGCCAGCCGGCGTGTGACGTCGCAAACCACGCTACTTTGTGGGTCACTTGACGTGACGTAGGGCAAATACTGGGCTGTGATTGGTGCTGCCAAACGTGCTGACCGCAGATCGAACAAAATCCTCGTCTTGTATACCCGCCGTAAAAATGACCCAAATCTAGAGAAATAGCTGAACGGGAAATTATAGAGTTGATGACATCCCTTCATAGTTCAAGATGTATCAATATTGATCAATTTAGGTCCTCAACAGATGCATGAAGTTCGGTCAAGTTGACAGCGTTTAGCTATCACCCGCGTTTGACGGGTCTTACCCGTTGCGACCTTCTTTGCCACTGATGAAGCGTAAAGAACTTATGTAATTCTGCTTTTGAGTGCCTGCGTCACTCCATCCATGCGTCATCCCATTTCTAATTATTTTATCGGAATCACTTTTGGCTAAGGCATGTGCACTCAAAAGTCGCAGTACTGAAAGCACAAATGACGTCATTAGTATTTAATGGATGCATTTTTGACAATGAATCTCTTTTGTACTCATAACTTAGGATACAATAACGATTTTTTTGTCAAGGTTATGACTAAACTAAAGACTAATCAGACCACAAACCATACATTGGCTTATAACTATTAATGGCGTCATCAAGAGTGTTAACGGGTCAGCTTTTTGTTATTCCTTGAACGACCATGCCTTGTCCGACTCACTGTGGTTTGCGTCACGTTTGCGTCACCTCGGATGACCCTGGGGCTCCGCTGGCTCGGTGTCGCTGGCACAATATTGCGTCGCGGCCCCAGTGGTCCCAGCCTTTCCTCATCATCATGGCGGGTCGTTGTTAGTCTACCTCTTGGCTTCTGCCATAAGGTAGCCATTTTTCGGAAATTCTGTGCGCGTGAGTGAGGGCAGTGTGTGAGCAGTAAAACTGCCTGAAGTGCCCAGAGATCTCCCCCTGTCTGGCCTCGCGCAGGTAAGAACAGTATGCCTCTGCAGTAGTAGATACATATGTGCATTGATATATATCGCGCGGTGTAGCTGTCACGCTGATCAGGTGTAACATGCTCATGTTCTGAGGGGAGGCAAGGGGTGTCAAGGTTTAATTAAGGATATTACTTGCAGTGTACGCATGTATAGCCACATACCCGAATTTGAGGAACGTAACTTTTTAACAGTTATGTTACAAAGAGAGTGTCGGTGGCGCCAGTTATGTCATACAATGACATTTTCACTACAATCTTGAATGACTGTGTGAAACTGCCATTTGCAACTCATGCTGTTCGTATGTTGTTATGCATCTGGGCCACACCTGGCATGATAGCATCAATAAGAATATGAAGGTGTTTCAGGTTGATTTCTAAAGATTTAGCTGTTCTATGATGTGCCTCTCAGGCATAATAAAGAGTCATTAAGGCCATTGAAAACAGCTGAAAGTGTAACCTTGTTGTTTAACTTTCAAATGACAAGTAGGAATTAACTTTGGCTCTGAAAAACTAGGATGGCTCCATGCATAAATAACTTTTTTTCAACAAAAATTATAATGGTGTAGAATATGACTTGGCTCAACTGAGGCAAGCTATCACTTCAATCTTGATATTTTTGCTGGCTTGTTTTATGGTCTGCTGCATCCATTATCTAATGACAAGTGACATGCAGCAGAGATGTTATTTTGGCATACACCTTGTTTCTAGCTGGCTGTTTACTTTAACAACTTGCCACAAATCAGGTACATAAATGTTGCATGTATCACAGTGTGCATTTGTAGTGCATCAGGGTTGTGTCTTTAATGCATTGACACTGCATTTTCAGTGCTGAGATGAGTTTCCGGTCTAGAAAAAGATCATCTAGCTGCTGCTGCTCACAAGTTGTTCCTGTTGTCAACCCAAAGAAGATACGGATATCTGAAGCTTTAGGCTCTTTGAAAGAAAAGGATGTATCATGTAAGATGATGTGCATATGGTAGACCAGTAAAATTGTGCATTGCTATTTGCTAGATAGATCATTGTGGTAATATTCCTCACCATTCCTGATGTATATTGCTCTGTTGGATGTCTTTGTAGAATAGACATGGAGCTTGTCAAGACAATGTATTGTGTTGTGTTGAATGCTGCTCCTCATCAGCTAGTGATTGGGTTTTAAGGCCACACCAACTGCAATGGTTATTTGCACCCTGCCGCATTGCAGCTGTGCTGCAGTTTATAATAGTCTTGTTGAAAATTTCTGTGGATATCAGTGTTTTTCTCCTTCAGATCCTCCTGCTGGAACGCCAGTAGACCTGGTTCGAGTGAAGAAAGTTGGACCTTTCATCCTGGGACCAGTTTTGGGAAATTCTCCTGTCAAAAGTATTGTTCAGTGCTTGGCAAGGCAAGAAAAAACAGACAAGTTCTTCACTGTCAAGGTATGCTTTCCAGCAATTTTTATCCTGTACTGTGTGAAAATATGTTCTTCACTGTACATTATTTTTAAAAAGTTTTTTGCTGGTTGTGAATGTGAATGCATTGTGATCTTGAAAAGAATTTCTCCTCTTGTGCTATGTAAGAAATGTATTGTTCTATTTGAAACATTTTTACAAACAAGCAGGTTAATTAAAAATGATATGAACCTTACTGTATTACCCGACATTTCCTTAAGTAATGTTAGGTGCAGTCTTCTGTCATCTCATACAGCAAAATTGCTGAAACATTATCCAGGTTTGCTTCCTTGGCTGTGATGCTGGGAAAAGTCTGCTGCATTCATCTCCTCCCCATTTCATTGCATAACCATCTGTGATTTTTTCCACTTAGATATTAAGCTTGAAGCCTCCTAGTGAGGAGACACAGGACGACCGGCAAGGCAAGATGCTTTTGCATACGGAATACTCGCTTCTCTCACTGTTGCGAGGCCAGCAGGGGGTGATTCAGCATCATGGACTTTACAAGGTGCTGCAACTTTTCAGTGTTATGTGTTGTTTTCCATATTTTATGTGAATGGTCAGCTTCAATTGTCATTTAATAGTTTTGGTAGCTTCAGTCGTCAGTTAATAGTGTTGGTAGCTCCAATTATCAATGTTAATAGTGTTTCCTATAATTTCCAGCATGGACTGATTTGCCAGGGCCACCCTCACTGTTCATAGATAAAGTTTTATGTGGGTATACTTGCCCACCATCTGCTTGGTGTGTTAGCCAGCTGGCCGGCCGACTGGCGCTGTGTGCGTGTATGCCGCGCCGCGTCCGGCTCCGCTGTGACCGTGGCCGTGCGCCGCAGGACATCGCCCTGGAGGAGGTGGACACGAGCCGCGGCACCGTCTACTCGGGCCGCGCCGTGCAGCGCGTGGCGCTCGTGCTCGACTGCCTCACGCCGCACGACTTCTCACCCAGCGAGCACATCAACCTGCAGCACTACGTCATCCGCCAGAAGCGGCTGGCCGAGCAGGAGGCGCTGCTCGTCTTCAGCCACGTGGTGCGGGTAGTGGCCATGCTGCATAAGAATAACGTGGTCCACCGCGACCTCAAGCTGGGCAACATCGTGCTCAACCGGCGCACCAAGAAGGTAGTGCTGACCAACTTTTGTCTGGGCAAGCACCTGCTGAACGAGGACGACCTGCTGAAGGACCAACGCGGCTCGCCGGCGTACATCAGCCCGGACGTGCTCAGCGGAAAGCCCTATCTAGGTGAGTGCCGACTCCCTCTGCGGAGGTGCGAGTCGCCGGCCGTGGCCGCCGGTGTCGGTCCCGCCCACCGACGTGCTGGCCGGAGGTGCGGCGCTCCGGCTTCGGCTGCGGACCTCCGCGTGGCTCCGGGGCGAACCGGTGGTGTCCAGCTCGCGTGGTGGCGGACGTGACGCCGCGGCCGCCCGGTCCCGACTGCAGGACGCGTGACGTAACGCCGGAGGTGGTCCGGCTGTGACGAGTGCGCCCGGGTGGCGCCGTGCCGCGCCGGGCAGCTGCATTGTTTGGCGTCGGCCGGCGTCCGGACTGCACCCGCGTCCCGGCGTAGTCGCCGGTCTGCGCAGTTTGCCGCACCCGTAAGCTGATCCGAACGGCCGCGAATCACCGCTGCACGTCGGCGTCTGTTATCGAACGCCCCGGACGGCCGCGATCGGGAATGATCGGTCGCCGAAGGCAGGTGCCGGCCGCTGTACGTGCTCCGTGTCCCACCGTGGTCCCCCTTGCCCTCCATCCGAGTGTTGCGTCAGACCGCGCCCGCGCTCGCGGTGATGATTGGCCTCCGGTTGCACCATATCGGACGAGTCCGCACGCCTTCCCTCCCCCCCCCCGTCCCCCTTACGCTACTGTTGGAGCGCGAAAACGCAGTGAGTCGAGGGAAGGTTACCCATGGAGGAGCGCTGATCTTGGTAGACATACCGACGGGGCGACTGTTTGCAGGATCGGTGGGGGTGGTGGATGATACTGGAGGTAAACATCTCATACCTTCGTAGTAGCAAGGGGGCTTTGGGGCACTTCGGCTGGGTGGTCACTTAGCGCCGATATCTCACAACGTTGTTGATGCTGGCAAAGGAGCACGTTAAGACGGCGCCTCCGGGACGTATCTCCCACGGCCGCCCAAAATGTGTGGTGCACGCGCGTGGTGCGCGCTCTGGTTTGTGACGCGTGGAAAGGCTCGGCATTCAGCTAAAAGACGAGGTTCGAGCGCATCCCTGCGCGAGGATATGCAGTAACAGGTCGCGGGTTCCCGGTGTTGAATGCAGCTGCCCACAAGGTCACCCGTCGGGTGAGCAGGCACGGGCCCAGCTGGTACCCGACCGAACTTTGCACTCAGCTGCTCACAAGGGCGCCCTCGGAAAGCCGGCATGCGGCCGGCCGGCTTTCAGTAGCTTCGTATGTGAGGAGAGGCCGTTGTGGAGGCCATGTAAGGACCGGATCAGCGGAGCGGCCAGGTGCGCGCGTGGAATGCGGGGGCGAGGCCCGTGCACGGGCGTGACGCCCCGCGCCCAGAATAGACTCGTGACCGGGCCGGACCGGCACCGGCACGCGCGCACTCGTGACCTGCGACCGTGCGGCATGACCCCGCACTGGTGCATCCGGGAAAGCCAGTGGCGGGGATTACACGGGCGACGCGAAGCTAGCCGCCGGGGTGGGCAGTTTTTACGGGCGCCAGTTGTGCAAAGTCATGCGGGTGGCAGTGGTGCGGCCGCTGTTGTCATTGCCGGTGGTGAAACGCAAGATGCACAGTCACCGTCCATCGCAACCAGTATTTGCCCAATGCCAGACTGTCCGTTGTCCTAGAGTAGGATAAGCCGATTTGCTATGGCTATTGTCGCGACTTCTTTGCGAGGTTCATATACTCGGCCTCGGGGTTTAAGTGTCCCGTTCGTGCGTTGTTCCGAGGCTGCAAGTCTGTATGGAATCCTTTTGCGCCCCCTGTTTCATCATGGTTGTTACCAGCTCAGTGTTTTCCGCTGTGTTGGGCGATCCAGAGGACCTGACTCAGGTTTCTCCGTTGTCCTCGCCGGTCATTGGGCTCCTTCAAATGTGAGTAAACCGGCCGGTCGGTGGCGGCTAGCGCCTGCCGTTCCACTCCGCGATACGCCTCTGGTTTGGAGCAGAGCCGCGGGCCGAGCGAGCCTGACTCGAAATATGGCACGGCTGTTAACATGGACAGCCCGGTCGGTCCCGGCTGTAGCGCCAGTCACAGACAGATGGTGACAGCCACTGGCGGGGATCCGTGCAGTGCGCCTTAAATACGTGGCGCGGTTCTTTAAACCTTGTGCTGCCATTGTCCAGAATCAAGTACATTACAGCTATTTTTTATGCGTCGTTTTCTGGCGGGATTGCAAAGAGATCAAAATTTAACGCGAATAACGCGATATGGGTCGAAAGCAGGTCTACAATTTGACAACCCAAGGACGCTGTGTTACTGCAGAAAACGACAGTCGTATTGGCAGAAACGTGCGTGGCCGCGCGGCGCGGACCGTGCGCGTCAACACACCATGGATACACCGGGCATGGGTATTTTCACGGATTGAGGTCAGATCCCAACAACCGGAGCAGATACAGGTGAAAACCAGCTGCAAAGTACAGGCGAATGGGAAGTGGCCCGTAGTCTCATGTCGCCTTAAGGAACCGCCGAATACATGCCACTCTGACGTAGACTGAGATAGCTGGTGTCACGAAAATCTCACAGGGTGTATGGTAAACCATTGAGCAGCATCAGCCAATTGTATTGCAGTCCTTTGGTCAGCGTCTAACATCACAAACCAATTTTACTTCATCGGGTTCATCGACCAAAATGACTACGGCAGGCCAAACGCTTATGTCGCCAGTTTCCAAATTCGTGAACCAGGGCGTGTACGCCACGTTAGCGGTACATCCCTGCCTGCCCCCATGGAAACGGAACATTTTGTCGCATTGAGAGGACCCACTTATGTGTGGTTGCTCTGTATCATTGCACATGTATCACATGCCTCATACCAATGTTCATCTGTTGTCATCTCGCACGTCCCACGCTGAAGAAGGCGTCTGATTGGTTGAATTGTATCGCGTTCACGTTGTCCCTCGCGGGACTCCAAGGTCTTGTTGACCTTGTTGTGCAACGCTCGCTCTGTTCGGTCTACGCAATAGAGCCCGCTCTCTTGGTTTCAGAAACGTTCACGTGGCTTGCTGGGGTATATTGTGACCGCATGGATTCACTTAGAGACAAGCGAATGACGTTTGGACGGTGACATTGCGTTGTTGCATGCTTACATTATCGAAATGTGAACATTGTGGGTTTCAGAACATCACGTAAGAGTCGAATGTTCCGTGAACAATATTCTGTGAGCCACGATCGAAATGATGCTCACTTGACGCCTGAGTAAACCGTTTCCACAATTGAAATGACTTATGTAGTCTTGCACCAGAATATCTCACAACGCACTGTTAAGCTTTCGACGTCATAATGTAACCCAGCATTTCTTCCTCCTCGCCACGCACGAAAGCCTGCTAACAGAATGTGGTGGCCCAGTATCGGCTCGCCCCGGCCCTCCGACCAGTGGCCCCACGTCCGTCTGCAGCGCCGTTCGCGAACTCCGCTGTCCGTCCGCCGTCCGCCGGCACGTTGCTCCGCCCCGCCGCGGGTCCGCCCCGTCCACGCGTTCGGCGCCCTGCGCCGGTGCTGTAATCGGCGCCGGCCGTTGCGCAGGGCCGCAGTAGGGGACACTCCCAGCGGGCTGCAGCGGGCCGGCCCGATTCGGTTGCGCAGTCCGGTTACAAAACATTGGCGGGCGGCCGGGCCCGGGTCGCGCGGGCGCACTGCGCCCTGCCGACAGGGTCGGGCGGGGCGCGCGTCAGCGGCGCGCGTTGACGGCGGCGGCGGCTGCAGGTGGGACGTGACGTGCTGGGCCGAGCTGCGTGCCCGGGCGCGGCACGCGGCGGCAGGTCGTGCACCCGTGCCGCGCCCGGCCCGGCCTGGCGCGCCGGCCGCCGCCGCCGCCGCCCGCTCAAGGCTGATACAAGGTCAGGCGCGCTGCTCATCACGTGTGTGTCAGGGTCCGCCTGGCAGGCTGGTCCCGGCCGCCCATGACGCAACGCCAGAACCAGTTGCACCAGCTACCCCTCCCTCACCCCCCTCTCAGCCGGCTGCTGGCCGGCGGGGCGCCGGCGGATCGCCCGGCGGGCCGCGCCGCGGCTATTCTCATCCAATTGACTCATGCCACGCCGCGAATGGTGCTGGCTATTTGAGGCGACGTTTCGAGAAGCGGCTCGCTGGAGACGAGCGAGCGGCGTCGTTTCCAGTCCACTGGCCTCCACGGGCGATGTCCGTCAGCGGAGGTGTGCGGCGCGTCGAGGCGGCGCGCCGGGCGCCGGCGTCGAGCGACCCGAAGCCGATGCGTGGCGGCTGTCCGCAGTCACCCGTCTTGGTACCGCGCGCTCCCTCCTCAGGCCCCGCCGCCAGCTGGTAACCAGCTCTAGGCGTACCTCAGCCGCATACTTCAGGCTTGTTCCAGCGCATTACGTAGCGAGACAGCGGTCCAGTTGCCACCCGGGAATCTAGAGAGTATTAGTGACGCAGCACTGGTGTCTGTTCGTCATTAGCGAGTGTTGGTAGTTGCCTATGACGTCACAAATCGCTGTGTCATGTACGAACGACTGAAGTCCGTTTACTGTTGAATATTTGACGTTGCCCTCTGTGACGTCAAGGGTGTCTACCCTGGCATAGCGTTGGCCTATAAAGAACGTGCCTCTGGTCATGACACCTGTGACCAACGTCGTGCAATAGGCCACCGGAGGTGCACGCTCTACTTTTCGTCAGCTCCACCAACCAGATACCATATCCACGCACCTCTTTCCGACAGTATTGAGTGCTCTCGCAACTGTGGCGTTCTCCCCCGCCGTTTAGCGCGCGCTCCCTCGACCCTGTCGCCCTGCCAGCCGGGCCGGCGGCCCCCCATATTACACGTGGCCCGCCGACTTCGGCTAACGGGTCAGCCAGCCGTTGCCACACCGCAGCCATTGTAGTATCGAAACGCATGATGAAACCCGTTTTTCTCGTGTGGGAGCGCGCGATTGCAGCGGGCGCGTGTCGGCCGACCGACATTGACATTGGCGGTGACGGGCGGCCGGTCGGGTCACGGCGCCGGTTACACGGCCCCGTGACCTCAGCCGCGCCGCCGAGCCCGCGCTGACCTTCGCGCTAATTGGCGTCGGGCGGCGGCGGCGGCGGGCTCCGACCGGAGCCGGAGGTGGCCGACCAGCCGCCGGAGGTGTGGACTGCCGAGGCCGGGCAGGCGCGCCTGCCGCCGCTGGAGGTGCGGGCGCGGGCTGGGCGTGGCTGCTGGTGTGAGGCGCCGGGGTGGGTAGGGAACGCCGACAGCGGCTGGAGGTGTGCCGTGTCGGGACAGGATGGGACGTGCCGTGCCCACGGAGGTGCGAGGTGCGGCGACAGGACAGGCTCGTGGAGCGCTGCGGTGGTGTCGAGTGTGCGCCCTACACCAGCGGGTGGCAGATCACGTGGCGCGCCGCCCACCTCGTTCCCAGGGACGTGGTATCCGATGGCTCGGCTGAGCCCTGGTGTGTCAGGCATGACCGGTGTGTCAGGCATGACTCAGGCCGTCACGGGTTAGTTCGCAACCTGACACTGTCCTTCCCACTGTCCTTGACACTGCCCCTGTCCTTCGCATTTGGAGGTCATGCGTGCCACTCCATTCGATGCCTCTTGGTCGTCGGGCGCATTTGAGTCTCAGCCTTTCATCGTTCCCGTCAGCTGGGGGCGGCATGCACGCTTTCTGCAGACGTTCGCGAACCTAATTTCATGGGCGTCAGTGCCTGTGATGAAACGATATTTCACCAATCGTTTGCATAGTGCATTGTGAAACGTCTCTGGTTTCGTTAGCGTGAAGTAATTTCGGCCCGTTGGATCGGGGCTCGGCGTGAGTGGCGGTCCGACCCTTCACACCTCGGCCGTGAAGGCGAGTCTCGGGGACAGTGCAGCACGCCGCCGGATGCGACCCGCCGCCGTCGGCTCAGGCCCGTTCCACCGCGGCCTCAAGGCTTCGCAACCTGCTTCAAACGGTTGTGCAACGCCGGCTGGGAGTGCAGCTAATGCAGTCTCCGTGCGCGCGCGCGCACCGTGTGCGCCGGCTCCAGCGACGCCCGCGGTGCGGGTTTTTGCGAGTGCGTGCCCTGGATGCGGCGGTGGGGCGCGGGTGGTGCAATCGGCCGATAAACAGAGCCACCCGTAATGGTCTGACGGGGCACCTGCTGACGCAACTGGGCACGGAGGGACCGCGCGCCACCGTCGCCGCCGCCGCCGACCGCGCGCCGCGCGCCGCCGGGCTCCGTGCGTGCTGTATGTCTGTCTGCAGTTGTGTGCGTCCGGCCGCGTGTCCGCGTGACCATCCGTCCCAGGCCGGCGGGCCGCCCTCGGTCGTCGACCGCGGGCGGCGGCGTGCCGGCCGATCGAGGTGCGATTTCTCTGGCCGTGTCGTTACTGGCGGCGGCCCTGTCGAAAGTCAAACGACTGTCAGCGACGTTTGGAAACGGCGATGCGCGCGGTTCTGTAAGCGGCCGTATTTCGTGACCGTCCGTGTGCGAGCTGTCGAAACATGTCGGCGCCGCGCCGGCGGACGTGATGGCCGGCCGTGGCCGCGGCGGCCGCCGGCGACGCACCCGCCGCGGCCTTTCGCCTGTGCTCCAGCGGCTCAGTCGACGGAGGAAACCAAGGCGACCGGCAACTTCATCCGGCCTGTTATCCGTGTCATCCCCGCATCTGACGCAACCGCGAGCGCGTATATTTAACGAGGTGTTTTTCGTTTCGGGAGCTCTGGTGACCGCACATTTGAACTAAGGCAAAACCGATTGCGCGCATTCTTCGTGATTTGACGAGACTGTTTCAACGGTATCTGTTTTTTTCGCACGACGTCTGGAAGTTCGAGATTCGGGGAGGGGGAGGGGGGGTGGCGGATGGGCGCTGTAGAAGTCAGCTTTCCTCCCGGTCGAGCACTGATGTCTCAGACCCCCGGGGGGGGGGGGGGGGGGGTGACGGATGGGGGCTGTGGGAGTCAACTATCCTCCCGGTCGGGCACGCATGTCTCAGGTCCCCGGGGGAGGGGGGGCTGTGGGAGTCAGCTTTCCTCCCGGTCGGGCACGGATGTCTCAGATCCCCGGGCGGGCGCAGGTTAATTTGTTGCAAACTAGGCATGCGTTAGCGACATGTTGTCAAGCGCTGGTAGCGTAGAGTTGGGCATATTATTGTGAAATATCAGCTCATTGCGTGCAGGCTCCACACATTTCCCCGTATGGCGCCGGGGTTGCGCTATTGCCTTTTACTTATTCTTCAAATCGCTTTCGTAGGGTTGCGCGAATGTTACGCAAGGCTCGTTGCGAATGTTTTACATTTTGCACCTGCGCATGTCAGGTCCCTTTCATGATGTTCGGTAGTCGTTTTGTCCGGTCCAAACAGGTGCAAGTTGAAAAGATAACAGCGTTCATTGATTACCAGGTCCGTGAGGCGCTAGTGTCCTTGCTTTTAACTGGCTTCGACGACAGCGGCGTTGAGCCAACATGGGAACGCGTGCAGGGCTGGCGAGGTATTCTATGAAGCCAGTTTGGGTCGTCGCTAGGTTATGGCAGCTGTAACACGGGCAGGGAAGAATTTCCCTTCATATGGAGTTTCGTAGCTCGAAACGTCCTCGAACACTACATTATCCGCGGATACACACAGCGCACACTGTATCCGAGCTGCTGACGTTTGCTGCGGCCCCGGGTATGGGCGCCTGGGAGCGCAGGGTGGACGCATCTCGCTGCCCGGCACTCCGCCGTGCGCTAGGTGGTCAGGCGGCTGTCATGATGTTGCCCCCAGCTGGCCGCGACCCGCACCGGGTCACCGACGACGGCTCCTCCATCCGCCGGGCGGCTAGCCGGACCCGGACAGCCATCGATGTCACGCAGGAATGCACAGCTCCTTGTCGCCGGTCAGCGGCGATGACAAGGGCGTGTCAACATCACCGGTCAGCGGCGATGACGATGGTGCGTCCACGTCATCGGGCGGCGACGATAGCCCGCGTCTACCCCCGTCTGATCACACGGGCTTCCCCAGCGGTTGCGTAGCTCGCCCGTGTCCACCGCCGCTGAGCCACGTATTGCCATCGACAGCGTCCGCCTTGTCTGGCGACCATCCGGCCGGCACTGGCGGGCCGTACCGCCGCTAACGTGCCGCCTGGCCGCCGCTGGCCGGGGGTGCCGACCATGGACGGCCGGGCGATATCGCGCGCTCGCGCCGTGCCGTGACACACCCGCCGCGTGGGAGGCGCGCCGCTGTCTCACTTCCCGTGTGTTGCGCCACGCCGCGCGCCGATGGCGGCGGCGTGCATCGCAGCGCCCGGATCCGGCGGCCGGCGAACAAAGGCGGCGGGTGTGGTGGGCAGCAGCCGGCGACGGCGCGCCCGCGGCCGGCCTTCGCGGCGCCGCAGGACGGTGGCGAGCTCCTCGACCGGTCCGGGCGGCGGCGGCGGTGGCGGCGGTGGTCGGCCCGGGCGGGGATGGTCGGCCGCCGTCCTGCTGTCGCCGCGGTTCCGGGACCCGCTGACCGGGCGTGATCCGCCCAGCTTCGCACGGGGCGGCGGCCGGACACGTGCCGCCCGCGGCGGAGCTGCGCCGCGCGGCCCCGGCTCGGCCCAGCCCTCACCGGAGGTGTGGAAAGCGGACCGTCGGGCTGGCGGTAATGAGTCGCGTCGAGATGGGATGTTTGGAGTTATTTCTCTCACGTATAGCTTCCGTTAGAGCGCGGTGCCTGGCAGCCGTCCTGCTGACCAATCAGCCAAAACGACCCATCGTTGATTTGTCACGGTTTGCCAGACTTGTTCGGAATGTACAGCTGATGTGAAAGACGTCGGCCGAAAGCTGGTACGTCCGTGGTTCTAGGCATGGATTCCATTTCAAAATCCGTAGGCTTTTTAATGTTTTTGTTGAAGTTTCTTATGTGTTTCATACGCCCGGTTTTGTCGCAACGGGCTTGTCGATTTCATCCTCATGCTTCATGTCTGTCATTATCGGAGATCCTAGGCAACACCATCCGCTGTTTGGAAATAACTTGTCCCGTCGCAGTGGGTGCAGTGGAGCTTCATCCAGTCGTTCGCTGCTCTCTTCTTTCCGCCTGGTTCTTATTAAATGGCGGTCACTAGCTCCGATGTATTCAGCCACGACGCCCTGTCAGTCTGAATCGTTTCTCTGCTGCCAGGTCCCAGAGCGACACATTTATTACAAAAATGCTCAACGGACGCCTTCCGCTCCGGAGCTCTGGACCAGAGGATGAGCTTTTCGCCGTGGGCACGTGTTCACATATACGGATGATGTAAAAGCAGATGACTGAGTGGTGACTGAGCGCATCGGCGAGCGCGCTGCCACTCGTTCCATCACTTTGCTTGCTAACGCGTCAGATGTTACATCCGAACTTATGCCGCTGGAAATCGGGATTCACGCCTCATGTCAACAGTCAGCAGCCTTTTAGCTGGGAAGGTGTTTTACCAGGGATGTTCCTTGTGCAGGATGATGTAACGTGTAATTATCAGTTGACAGTGCGGCTGACAGAATCACTTCCTGTTGGGACTTCAAGCCATGTCGGATTGGTGTTTAGAGAATCAAGCTGCCAGATGTCTTAGAGAGGGGGAAGGCAACGCTGGTTCTTTGCACACGTTCGCTCCCACGCCATACTTGGGACGTTTACCGATCTGTCGGAACTTCAAACGCCGACAAGGTGGCAGCATAGTCGGAATGTGATGATCGGTAATAATCCCCATGCTCCATGAGTAAAGACCAGTTGCCACCCCGGCTGAGGGGGAGGGGAGGGGGGGGGGGACTTGGCATCCCACAGGTATCGACAAAAAGCGGAGGTTCTCTCTAGGCTGCGCGTTGGCCATACTTATGCGACTGACTCTGTGGCCAGGAGAGGCCAAGTGGTTTCGCTGTAGTGTAGCACTCGCCGCCCACGCTGTGTGTCGTGTGCGCGCGCGCTGTGCTCACGCTGTGTGTCGCGCGTCAGTCGTGTGTGCATATCCACGCCGAGCGGCTGCATTATTTTAGACGGTATGCTGCCCGCATAGATTTCACGGCGTCTGGAAATAATGGCACGGGCCTCACGCAGACCGCTTGTTTTTCTTAGAGCTGTACTTTCTCAGCTGTATGCAAACCATCATCGAACAATCACACGTGTTGTGTGCGTGAGAAATTAAAATGATAGAATATGTACTCATTGCTTTGTATCCGCATCCAGTTTGACGCACCTGAATTTTGCCCGGGGCCTACTTTGTGTGGTACGGCGAAGCGTGACGGCGGGCCGCGCGGCCAGCCCGGTCGAGGCCCACCATGGAAACTCATATGTCGCGTCAGTCACCAGGTCATGTCAGCGGTGACAGATGTCACAGGCTCTGACGGCGATCCCTGCGTTCATGTGTTCATCGTGACGCGCGCTGCGACAGAATGTCGCAAACTGGCGGGCGGCACATGACAAAGTAGATTCGATTTAAGGATCATTTATAGTTGTGGCATTGTGGTGTCTTCCGTAAACAAAGCGTATAATTGCACGTGCGAACCGTTGAAGTTGCCATTTGTTAGCGACGCGATCTTTAACACTGGCCATATGGGAGGTTAATACTGCACGTGAGTGGGTGTCACGTACCGTTCAGCGCTTTCATCCTCCCATTACGCCGGGAGTGTGTGAGGGGACCTGTCGAGGACGTGAGGAGGACCCTGTTGTAACAAGGATACGGCTGGTGACATTGGACTCGATCACCTCCGCTTTTGGCGCTCCATGGGCAGCTTTTGGCGGTCTGCGTGAACTCGGCGGCCGGCTATTGAACCAGCGCTAGCTTTAACATTCCGCACGGTGCTATGGAGTTTCGTGGAAGTGTGACATCGTTCGTGACCACTCGCTCTTTCACAGGCAAGCCGTCGGACATGTGGGCGCTGGGCGTTGTGCTCTACACGATGCTGTACGGCCAGTTCCCCTTCTACGACGCCGTGCCGCAGGAGCTGTTCCGCAAGATCAAGGCTGCCGACTATGTCATCCCTGAGTAAGTGCACCAGCGGCGTCCGTCACGCACCCGAGCCAGCGCCCCGCGCCACTCGCTCCATCCCGTGTCTGTGCGCCGGTGGGCGCGCGTTCCGCGGCGGTCGCCGGTCAGTGGGTCGGGGCCGGACGTGAGCCACGTCCGGCCGGCGGCGGCGGCGACCGGGCCGGCCGGCGAGAGCACGCGCGGCCCGGGCGAACCGGTGAAATCCAGCTGGGCGGCGGCGACCGGCCGACGCTGGGACGGTAGACGGGCACGTCCGCCGCCCGGAGCGGCGCTAACGCCCTCGAAGGTTCGCGCCGCCCGGTGGGGTCAGCGGCTCGAGACGCCGCCCGTCTGCTACGGTCTGGCTGGGGCGACGGGTCTTCAGGCGTGGGGCGAGAGAAGAGAGGGAGGAGCAGGACTGGGAGAAAGACGGAGGGCGGGCCGGACTTGTCGGGGCTTTGTCGCTGTTTGCCGGCCGGCCGGCTCGGTCGATCCTCCGCCGTGGTCCGCGGCCCGGCGAGCCGGCTCGCGCCGGCTCTGGCCCGCCCTGCGCGGCCGGTGGCCCGCTGGGGCGCGCTATGACGTCACCGGCCAGTCGCACCGCCGGCCGGCGCTCTGACACCGATTATCGGGCTTGCTGGCACCGTCTCGCGGGTCGCGCGGAATAGCCACCGCCGGCAATGCTGGCGCTGTTGGTCAGATGTCATGCTGATGCGGCGGCGGCGGCGACGGCGGCCGGGGGCCGAGCCTTGGCCGAACGGGTTCTACCAGAATTGGGGCCAAGGTCACCCCCATCCCGTCGTCCGGATGGTTTGTTATCAAAGCGGTCACGCGGCCACCGGATCAGCTGGCTCCAGCCACTCATGGGCGGCGCTCCGAATGGGACCTGCTTTATGAAGCCCGCGCACTCCCCCTCCCCGTCCCTCGCTCTGCGTGAGGGGCGCCCTCGACACGCATTGGCCACCCCCCACCTCCGCCCCCGCCCCAGAGGTACACGGCGTGCGCCAGTGACACTGGGCAGTGTTGAGGGCGGCTGTCATGGCCGCCACCTGCCCCTCGAGCTGTTCATACGGTGTAGAGAACCGAGACCGCCAGGGAACCCTAGTCGGCTCAAACTTGCGACCTGCTCCAAGCATGTTGCTCCAGTTGGGATACACCTGTAGTCTATACAGTGTGGGTGTTTGGAAAATGACGAAATTATTTGGTTTTATGGAGCGGTTTAGTGTGACAAGTGCCATCGCTGACCTTTACTTCATCGACCAACAATCCTTAAATGTTATTTTCGGTGATAGCTTTGTTGTGCTGGTCAGTTATGATGGGGAGTGACACTAAACTCAAGGAAAAATGCCGCCGCTGACGGCATTAGCATATAGAAAATGCTAATGCCCCATCTTAGAATAATTGACGCTAGTTTCGCCGGAAAAGTACGAGCAATTTGCTGCCTGGTTTGTAATGATAATTTTGATTTTGCGACATATGGCGTACGTTTCTGAGCCGCCATGCCCTGCAATGCCTGCCGTGACAATGTGCAGTAACGTTGTCACCGGATAGCGCAGTTACTGTTACGGCTCACGTTCTCCTCTGGCATTGCTCCATTTGTGTGTCGTTCAGTCGTCCTACTGATGTGGTGTTGATGACAGTGTGCCCGTATGCATGGCGCCACGCCACCCTGCGGGCGAGGGAACTGGCGTTGGTGTGGTGATGCTGGATGTCGTGTTACCCTTTCGATGCGGGTATGGTGTTGGTGCCCTGCTGGTGTGGTGGAGCCGCTCCACCGTGCCAGCGTGGGCCTGCCGTTGGTGTAGCCCTGAGCGTGGCGCGCCGCCCCTGCTAACGATGGGCCGCCGTTTCAGCGACGGCCGTGTGTCCGAGCCGACGACGATGCTGATCCGGCGCCTGCTGCTGCTCGACCCGCGGCAGCGCATCACGGCCGACCAGGTGACGGAGCGCTACTTCGGCCGGCACAACAACCTGCTGCGCCTCATGCACAGCCTGTACCTGGCGCCGCGCGACCGGGGGGGCCACGACCAGGTGGTGCCGCAGCTGGCCGAGCCGGCCGTCGACGAGCGCCGGCCGCCGCCCCCGCACGCGCCCGGCGGCAGCCTCGAGACCAAGGTCAACCAGCTGCAGCTCATGGAGAGCAAGCTGTTCACCGTCAACCAGGAGGCGGGCACGCGCCGAGCCGGCCAACCCGCTGCTGGGCATGTCGCGGCACGCGGTCATCGAGCGGCTGGACCGCGTGCTGCAGCGGCGCGACGCGGTGTGAGGGCGGCGCGGCGCGCGGTTCCCGTCTCCCCTACCCTCCCGCGGGCATTACTGTTCCCCGACCCCCTCCCAGTCGCCGCACACGCGCGCGCGAGCCGGTGTGCGTGTCACGAATGTCAGACATGTTCCAGTGATGAACGATTGGTGGGACTGTGCTGCCCTCTGTGGGCACTGGATTCGGCTGGCGTCACGTGCCCAGTTTGTTTCTTTCAGCGCCCTGCCGTGCAGTTGCTTTTCTTGTGATCCTCCTGGAATGTTCCACGTCATCCCAGATCTGTCAGAAACTTCCGTGCGTACATTGGTTTTCTCACGTTGAATCCCGTCCTGGCCTGCGGCTTCATGCCCAATAGGCGTTGCTGCTGTACAACCCACCTCTGACTGGCGCCACAACCGGGCTGGTTGACCCTTAGCTGAACCTCTGTGACAGCCATCCCGGCTGCTCGTGTGACAGCCATCCGCGCTCTGCCGTTTGGACGACTTCGAGAGACCGTGTTGTTAGGAATTCCCTGCGAACTAGCCTCTTAAGGGTATTATCTGGCCTGCAGGGTTCTGTTGACAGCCTGCCTGAGTTTCACATGGTAGTTATGGGTGTCCTTTCCGAGGTCAATGTGAAATCGTGGCCGGGAAAATCCCTGCCATCTCTGGTTCTCTCGCACTCGCGCGTTTTCTCGAGTCCAGCGCCAGTTCTGTGTGCGTGTGGACGTGACTAACGCGAGCTGGAGGAGGGCATGTCTGGGCCCCGGCAGCCGGCCGCGCCCGCTGGCGGTCGGGGCCGCGTCCCGACTGCGCCAGCTGGCGCTCCGCTCCCCAGACCCGCCACCATCCGTCGCCGTGTGCCTGTGAATGTCGTGCCGGTGTGATGTGGTCTCATCGTTCATATTGGCAGCTGCCGGCCCCCACATTGTTGTCCTCCACTGTGATAGACCCGCATCGGACGCGGCCGCCGTGCCCACCGGCCGCGCGCGCGGCCCGAGTCGGGCCGCTCTGGGCCGGCGGCGTCGGGCACCACCTCCACGCCGGCGCCGCCCCCGCGCGCGCGCGCCGGGCCGCCCCGTACAACTGGTGACATGTATCCGCGATACGGTCACGCGATGCGATGACAACGAAGCTATCCGGCATTAGATCCTCGTTTCTGATTGCGCCAGGTTTAACGCAAAGGATCCCAGACGAAGTGATCAGACTGGTAAGTTATGACATGTCGGCAATATCGAAAATACATCACCTAAGGCAGCCCGTGTCTGCGTCGCGGCCCGTCGAGTGAGGTGCGGGAAAGCGGGCCGTGGTTGGCAGCCCCGAACCTCTGCCGCCCGGCGAGACCGCCGGCATGTGTCGGGCGGGGAGACCGATGACGCCGTGCAGTGAGAGGATGCCGATCAGCACAGGCGTCTGACGGAGACACGGCCTCGGGGAATCTGAACTCCCCAGGTGGTTCAGTCCTTTCCTTACTTCGCATGGTATAGATTGTCTCGACTCTGTACCGGGCTGGAAGACTAAGGCACTGTGCTAGATTCCGAGTTACATCGGCATTACGGGGAAATGAGCTGGCTGCCGCTGCCGCACAGCGCGTTTCTCTTCGCTCCAGTTGAAGGGCGTTCCTAATTCCCGCTACAGACCTATACTCGGCCATCTCTGCTTCTTGTGCGCGGAGAATGGTGGAGCACATGGGATGCGACGGGTGCCGGCAAACTGAAAAGCCTTGACTCTGGTATCCAGAAATGATAGTCATCCTATCGAAAGTCTAGACGGGAGAAAGTCATCTTGTGCCGCTTGCGGATTGGCCATGCTTATGCCAAACATTAACTTCCGTGCTGCGACGAACTATCTCGGTGTCGCCACTGTTAACGCCATGCTGACAATGGAACATGCGCTCGTATGCTGACACATACCAAGCGTCAAACGCCTGAGGTACGTTGACCGGGCTGCGCCGTCTCTGGCGCTCTCCGATTTACTGTGTGACAACTCACCATACATGGGACGTATCTTAAAATTTGCATCGCACACAAAGTTCTGCCCTTCATATACACCTTCCTAAGGAGTTCATACTGGTGGTAGGCAGCTTTTAAACTGCTGAAGAGTTCGATAAATAATTTGTTACGGACGCTGCAAGACCGTGCAGTCGCTGCACCCCAAGCCCAAACAACCAGCCGGCATGATGGCGCAGTGAGCTCAGTGTCCCCGCGCCGGCGCCTGGACCTGAGGCCCCGTACCTCCGGTGCAGACACCGCCAGGGGCACCAACGCCGTCGACCTGCCACCTGGCGGCCGTCCGGACAAACAGCTGAGCGGTCCGCGCCGGATCGTGCCAGTATGTAACGCCGGCGCCAGCACGGCGGTGGTAAAGGTCAGCCTCGCGACATGAAACCGCGGCGTCCGCCCAATGGACGTGACGCGCCGGCGAATAACAGCCCGTAACGCCAGGCGTGCGGATACACTCCTGAGTTCCCTCGACTCGAGCGCGCGTCACTCCGAGACACACAGCAGCACGGAGAGCCGATGATGGTTCCGTGGACAATACGCTTTCAGAGGACGACGGAAATTCGTTTGCGCTAAAAAAAAATCCCGAGCTAACCATGCACTGGTGGATTCGCAATTCTTCCCCTGCGGCTGCATTGAGTACGGTGCTGCCGCCTGGTGTCGCAACAGCCGTCAGGCGATTTCGTGGAGCATCAGTGGCGAGGTATCGATGCAGACGGGAAGACGGGACATTTTCCGGGATGCTACCCTCCCCAGTGGCACTATCATCTAACCCAATCTTCGGCCAGCAGTTCCTCCGGTCGTCGTTTGGCGTTATTCAGACTGGGAACTTTCGACGCGCCCCGGCGCCGACTAACGTTATTCAGACTGGGAACGTTCGACGCGTCCCGGCGCCGACTAGCGTTGTTCAGAGTGGGAACGTCCGACCGTCCCGGCGCCGCCCAACGTTATTCAGACTGGGAACGTTCGACCATCCCGGCGCCGACTGACGCTATTCAGACTGGCATCGTTCGACCATCCCGGCGCCGACTAACGTTATTCAGACCGGGAACGTTCGACCGTCCCGGAGCCGACTAGCGTTATTCGGACTGGGAACGTTCGACCGTCCCGGCGCCGACTAACGTTATTCAGACTGGGAACGTTTGACCGTCCCGGCGCCGATTAACGTTATTCAGACTGGGAACGTTCGACCATCCCGGCGCCGATTAACGTTGTTCAGACTGGCAACGTTCAATCGTCCCGGCGCCGACTAACGTTATTCAGACTGGGAACGTTCGACCGTCCCGGCGCCGACTAACGTTATTCAGACTGGGAACGTTCGACCGTCCCGGCGCCGACTAACGTTATTCAGACTGAGAACGTTCGACCGTCCCGGCGCCGCAGCCTCCGGCGACCAATGGCCTCAAAGCCGCAGAGTGGTGGTAAGTGAACAGGTGCGCTGACCGCTGCACTTCAGAGAATACAGCAAGCTACTAGTGGTGGGGAAGTGGGGCGGGGGGGGGGGGCTGTAAAGAAAATGTCCCAAGACGACGAGCTGTGCGTTGCAATGTAACATGCTCTGCATGCGCGTAGGACAAATGGGTTCTGACGATTGTACTATCAGGCAACCATGGGAGATTATGTATCTTCCTTATCAGCTGTGGGCTAAGCATCTCAGGTGAGACTCAAGCCTCCTCCCCTACTTTGGGAGGCAGGTGGGACAAATCCGAGAGACACGCGGCTTGCAGTTTTAAAAAAAATAAATTTGGTCCGAATCCTTTGAATGGGTGGATTTCTGGGATCAGCGCTCACGCAAAGCAGTGCTTGTGTGAGCCCTGACCCCCACCATCCGATCGCGCAGTTCCAGGCAACGGCAGAATTTAGTGGCGAAAGCTTTACGTGCCGCAATGCCCGGCACGGTCCGTCCTGCCCTCTGACGTCAACTGACCTTGAACGCGACCGCTGCCACCGGCCGCAGGCCATACCTGCCAAGGGCAAATAGCGAGCGCCCTAAAGCGACTCGAACCCATCCCGCCACGGATGG
>NW_023596576.1:43705672-43731960 GCF_011947565.3 Pollicipes pollicipes | reverse complement strand
CCTGGGACAGAGCGTTCCTCTATTTCGGCCAGAGATCATGAACAGCGAACAGCCGGCTCAGTGTTGGCATGAGCTCTGGGAGCCTGTTTCCCAAGGCGAGTGAAGGCCGGACCCGCGATTTACTTTGGTTGGGCTCCTGCATCGTTCAGGGGCTACAGTGCCTAACGGCATTCTGCCAACAAGGGGCCTCGAATCGGTCATGGGAAGATTTGCTTAACAGGAACGGGAACGGGCCCCAAATGACACAGGGCCTCCTGCGTTGGTCGGGGCCCCCCGACAATGAAAGGAAACAAGAGAGCTTCTGATGAGTGCTCATATTGAGGCAATGAAAGGGTTTTGTGCCAGTCGGTTCCCCCGTTCCGAACGGTGTGCCACCCAACCTTATTCCAATATGGGCCCGTTAAACCCAACCGAAGGCAATGTGCCCATTATTTGACCACGTGGGGCGAGCGGAGATATTGTTGCGTTAATGATGACTGTGCATGCGTCCATCCAGGGTCAACTATGCGGGTTAGGAGACCTCCCGCGTCAGGGGGCGAATCAATGTGATATCATGTGCCCCTCTAAGGGCCTCCGGATTGGCCAGGGGATGCCGCCCCGTGTCGCCGGAATGACGGCCAGAAAACACACCGAGGTGGGACAGAATAGCCTTCAGTCATTGACCGGGAACAACAATGTGCCCCATCGTGTTGTACTCAATAGAGCCCCATTACCGGAAATAAGGGGTCTCATGAGTGTTAAATGGAGTGGGGCAAAATGGGTTCAAAGCACACAAGGCCATGCCATGTTTACTTGAAAACGTTCATCCTTTGGAGAATCGACTAATGAAACAAGTACCTTCAAAAGGTTTCAGCCTGTGTGTCGGGTGCCGGTGGCGTAGTGGTTGACGCGCCCGCGTTAACAACTGCACGTCTGGAAAACCACAGTTTCGGAATTCGATTTTCCACGGTGCCCGCCCTTCCCGCCAGGATTAGAGGCTGGCGGCGCTATATAGCCTCAGCAGCTGAGTGTGACATAGAGCCCCGATGGCATGCCCGTCATTTCGGGGAGCAAGGGTGGCGATGGCTTGGGTCGCAGTTTTCGTAAAACAGGACGGCGTTGGTCCATGCACGTAACGCCAGAGGGGGGGGGGGGGGGGGGGGGGCACCGAGGCGCGCAGCAATGACCTTCGCAAAAAAATGATTCCGAATCTTTTTCGAAACTAATTCGCCCAGCTCAAGGACTACCGAGCGAATCTTTTTATAGCTTTCAGGCTCTCCTCTGGGCCGATTAAGAGTTACAGCAACACGAAAAATATAGATTTTGCCTGTACTATTCCAGTTCCACCACCAGATTCCAGCACCACTTTGCGGTGCTGTAAAGAACAATATGCGTTATTGTCACGAATCTGTAAACTGCACAGGTAAAATAAACGCCCGGAATATCTTTAAGTATACATATTTGTGTCCAAAAGCCTTCAAAGTTACTTCTTGCAGATGCGTCACCATTTTCGTCCAGATGCTGGCCACAGCTTGGTGCTAGCCATTAGCCAAGGCCAATTAGCCAATTAGCCGTAGGGTTAGCCAAAGACGCTGTGCGGCCTTAAGAGGCTGCAACGCCTGGCGTCGAGTTTTTGTACTAAGATATGCGAGCGCGCGTGCTTAAAACTACGTTACGTAATTTTACCACTTGCCACAATCAACATTCAGTCAGAATTGACGAGTGCATCCAGACAAAGAAGGCTTGGCAGTGTTAATTTTAAATCGTTTACCCATTTCGATCTTCATCGCGAAATCCTTGTTGCCACCGCACAACTCAGATAAAAATTCTGGCCAAATTTCTGAGTTCTCTCAGCCTAAAAAGAGTCTACTGGACTATTGTAAGATGAATAGCGTGTGTCATGTATTTCATGCAGACATTTAACGCATGTTTTTGTCCGTTTGTGTGTTGTAAACCTAAGGCAGAATTGACTCGCGGTGGCGTCTGGCCTAGATTCCAGTTAAAGAATGAGAAAACTGTGACATATGTGCATATAATATGTCGAAGAAAGCATGTTTTTCATAACAAATAGATGAAATATCACGATTCTGGGGCCCTTTTGCCCTCAGGGGGTCTCTTATCAACCCTGTGCCCCCTTGCCAAGGCTCTGGCTACGCCCCTGCCTGATAAAAGAGTAGATGTGGAAAGATAGGCGACATTGAGTGGTACGGTGAGTGGCTGAGTTGTCCAGTTGTGGGTAGCGTTGGAGTAATCGCAAAGCATGTAAATTGACAGCAAAGCGCCTCGCTCATCGAAGATGCACATCGTCAGCGCAAGCAAAGGTTGCAGGATGACATTGACATATGGATGGCATGAGGATGACATTCGTGACAGTAGTTTAGAAAGCACTGAAAGAAAGACCTTCTCCACAAAACTAGAGTCAATAATTACAATGAGAAGCGAAAATTTTACAACGATATGAAAATGAGAAGAAACACCCAATTTACGGGAAAGATAGATACTAATACCACAGCAGGTGATACACTTATATATGCCGTTGTTATCGGGGCCCCGTTCGATCTGTGCCCAGCACGATCAACTGCTAAAATGCGTGCCGTTACGTGTGCTGAAGGAGTGCTCTGTGTGGGCTGGCGGGTAAGTTTTTAAATTCTTCCTTTCTTTTTCCCCTACTTCTTACCTTCTTCAGACCAAACGCTAAGTTTGGCTTTCCGCTGGCTATGACATGCTACCTATAAAGTGGTGTTTGGGGGTGTGGCTCGTGCTCCGGTATTACCACCATGGTATTCTATCCGCAAGTTCAGTGTTCACTCCCAATTCCATGTCATTTAAGTTTCTTCCCTTGTCATTTCAAGCGTTTCTCCATTTTTTGTTTTTGTTTTTGTTTTTGTTTGCGTGAAAAGGTCTGTCGATCTTGTATTACCATTCAAGGGCAGATCCAGGAATTCGTCAAGGGGGGGAGCCACGTAAGAGCTTAGACTCCTCCCAAAAATACCACTAGATTTAAAGTTTCTTAGAATTTTCATTTCATACATGGAATTCATCTTAATGCTCTAGTGCAGCCCTAGAGAACACGCGTGCTGCGTATGCACGTACATCGATATTATTCTTTTTCTCCAGGCTATGGTGCACGCTGTCCATTTTAGAGCTTATTTTTTTCGGAAAAACATAGCAAAATAAACTAAGGATGGCTGCTAAATACTGTTTAAATCAAATGCGAACTTGATGCCTAGCTTATTTACAGCCAGACGGCTGGCCGATGTAATCAGCTGATGGCCGAAGACTAATGCAGAGTTTATGTTTTGTTTGCTTTGGAAAAGTACAAAGCATCCTAGAATAGATTATGTGTTCAGAACGTGATGCACAAGTAAAATAGGTGTCGGGCGCATACCCGCAAAAAGGCGCATGCCCGACTGCTGCTCCAAGGCTAAGGCACCGAGGACACTAGGGACGAAACCAAGCGTGTCAACTTTTGTCCACCATTAGTGGGACCGAACCAATGGCCCGACCCCCCCCCCCCCTATTTTTCTTACTGGATTTAGCCCACTTTGTTTTGATGAAAGGCGAGATATGTTTCAACTTTTGTATACTTAATAGAAGTATTTAGCTTAACCACCATAGTAGTCATGCAGGGGTAGATCCAGGAAGCAGGCACTGGACACACGCGCCTCTTCTGATCTGCAAGTGAACGGGCACCTTAAGGGGCCCACCTTTGCGCGCCGAAGTCGCTCTTCTATGGCGGTCGTAGGAGGCGGCAAGCATTTTGGTTGTGGGGACTTACTGTAATTTGATCGAGGGTTAGCCACGAAGCACTTACGTCATCCCAGTTGTTACGTCGGTCATTGACTTTTTAGTGTTATCAGTAATTGACTTCATTAGATACCTAAAAACGTATTGTAAAGACAACGATGGAGATGAGTTTACTATAGTTGCGGTGTACAAAATACGTGCCCTATTAGCAGGACTTCAACATACCTTGTTATTATTGACACACGTTTGGGGTCGTGAGGCAATTTGTCCACTCTTCCTTCCGGAGGTTTTCCAAATCCTTTTTTGTTACAGGTGCGGCCCAGCCTTTTCAACGTTGGTTGGTACACAGCGGTATACGACAATGATGCGTTTCGGTGGGGACGTAAACATCTGGTTACATTATTGACAACGTTCCGGGCTCGCTACGCCGCGCCAAACTTTACATATATTTAGACAATTAAATAACGGGTCTTTAGATATGGAAAGTTAGATGTGCATGGTCATGTCCCTGACCTACGGCAGGTGGAAGTCAGGCCATGACTACCAGCTAAAATAATTCCTGTGGAACTGTTGAAGGTGATTCGACAACGTAAGATTGAAGAGAGCACCCACCTTTTTTACTTTCGCTTACTTTAAATCAGACGCGATTATCATCAGTTACGATTTGATTAGTAATATGAGTTTCCTCGAATCCTTCTGAACAGCCCAGAATTTCGATTTGAAGCAGCCGACCCTGCGGGAGAAATCTTATTTCAAGGGTGTGTTCTGTGCTTGCAAGACAGCAATGTGTCAAAACGTTTGTGTGATAAATGCTACGAAAGTTTGAAACACTGCTTTGACAAAAACATGTGCGAGCATAAAGTTATTATTCCGCAAATCCAGCGAAACGTTACGCTATGGCTTTGCTTGTTCCCTTATGACGTTAACCACGGAGTTTCTTTTCGACGTGCACTTTGGGTTTGGAAATGAGAGCATCACGTGGTCCATGTGACGCACTGGTTCAAACTTCGACCAATGCACTTATCGCACTTTGCCCGCTGGGCCGATCCAAACACTCCTAAGTTAGTAGAGGTGTGCACAGTGGTTGTCATGACGACGGTCATCGCGACTGCAAGGATGAAGCGTAATGCTGTTACAAAGCGTTGACAGCACAATTTGGACTCCAACATACTTAAATATATATTTGTATTATATCTTGATGGTGCTGCAGTGGCACTACCCAGCATGCTGTCGATATCTAAAAATGGCTGGGGGGGACGGTTCTGGGAAGTCGTCATAAGAAAACAGATAACAAATCTCCTCGGATACAGCCGATTTCACACACACACACACACACACACACACACACACACACACACACACACACACACCACACACACACACACACACACACACACACACACACACACACACACACACACACACACACACACACACACCACACACACACACACACACACACACACACACACACCACACACACACACACACACACACACACACACACACACACACACACACACACACACACACCACACACACACACACACACACACACACACACACACACACACACACCACACACACACACACACACACACACACACACACACATATATATATATATATATATATATATATATATATATATATATATATATATATATATAGACACTCCCTTTGACACTGAAAACTTTTCCGCATTAGAACGTTGCAGTAATTCTCTCAATCTTAGCGTTTTAGAATCACTTCATATTCACCAAAAAAGCGGACATTGAATATCATTGAATATCATGGGGTCTGCATATCCTTTGCAAATTAGGAGGTGGTCTTTTCCTAGCCTAGCAGGTGGAAGGTAGTAAAACGGACAGGTCCCCGCGTGTTTTTTATATATATATTTTTTTTTTCAATTTCCCCTGTTGATGCGCAGAGAGGTCGTGTTCATTTGCGTAGCTGTGACCGTTGTCATGTAGAGTGATGTTGGTTGAATGTTGTAATATCTCGTTATAACTTGACTGACCTTGTGTCATTGTACTCGTCCTGGCAATAATACGCAATGTATCGAAACGACGTGAATGACACTGTTAACTGCTGTCCATGTCATAAAGTTTTCACTTCTTCTCATATAGGGTTATGTGTATATATATATATATATATATATATATATATTGCATATTCAAGTATATTGCATATACATGTGATATATTTATATATTCACATAAACAACACTTCCACATATTTTTGTGAGGATTGTGCGCAGTCGCAGCGGTCACATATGAAAGGCTTGCAGTTTGCATCAGCTTCGTATAAACGTACTTGTTTTGTGAAGCTGAAGGGGTGCAGTTGCACCTGTCTCTTGCAAACTGAAAAGTAAAATATGCGCGCAATTTACCACTCTGTGCTTTTGTGGCTGTTTGGCGTGTATATTTAAGTGTTCACAATAATAGTGTTGGCAATATGTTTGGCATTACGCTTCGTTTATATGAAGCTTCTTGGCATTCAAAAATGTTATCAATGAACATATATATTTGAGATAATGTAAAACTTGGCATCTTAAACCTGGCACTGGAATAATCTGGTCGCGAATTCGTCACGTGTCACGGTCGTTAACACGCGCTCAGGTGGGGGGTCAACTTGATCCCCCCTCCAAAGGTTTTAAGGTTTTTTCCGGAATGGTTTCCGAACGTCGCGGCGTAGCCACACCAAAATTCGCATAGCTGTAGGCAATGGAATAGCGGATCGTCTGACATCCAAAATTTAGATGTACTGTGTATGGTCGCTAACCTGTAGTAGGTCAAAGTCAGACCATGGTTTCAGCGAAGGAAATTTCTAGGCAATCGTTCAATCTAATCCAACATCGGAGTACAAGACGAAGCCATGCAGCTCTGAGATACTTTCTCAGGCAACAAAACAATTAAAGGAATCAATTACATGGACCTAGTGTAAGGTATGAGGGTCAGAGCAACATCAAAACCAACCTGTGTTATTCCTCTAGCGCATGCTGTATGGAGTAATTCCTGGTTCTCATTTCGAATTTATGAATAACAGGAGCCACATCAACAACTTCCATAGACTTATTTAAGGTCAGAATAGGTCATTCATCCAGAATGGCCCAGGTCAATTTTTTTGTAGGAACATACTGCCTAGCGTAATATTTGTCGCTTACTCAAATACAAAACTCAAACCGTTGTCGTGTGGTTCTTGTCACCATGACAGACAGGGTCAAACAAGGTCACTGGGCTTAGATGAGGATGTGGCCTTTTCCTTAGAACAGTTATCTAGGTTCTGGGGAGCCTTTAGAGGCCAACCTGGAATTTGACCTTGCTTGACCTTATTTGACCCAAAGGTCATGACCTACCATGACTAAAACCTCAACATTTGACCTAGGCGAGTTCACGTACAGGCAACACACCCTGCGAATTTGATATCTCTAGCCTTCTTAATTCCTGAGATCTCAGGGGGTCAAACTGACTCCCATCCGAGTGAAGGGTATCCAGCCGGTCACTCGGGCGCGCGTTGAGCCTCGACCGCAGGGATGTAGTTTCGCAAAATAGGCTAAGCGAGGCTGAGGGGAAGCCATAGCTTAAACTACACTGAAAATGTTTTTTTCCCGATCCGACCCACTTTCCTCTCCGCATAAATGAGTTTGATTTCCACCCAACTTAAAAGGAAACCACAGCACTGCTCTAATACGTCTCCTTCGCTTTGCCTCGGCGGAAGATGTTGTCGTTGGGCACCATTATTATTTTGTTTGGTGTCGATGGTCAAAACCATGCTTGGGTTATTGACGCAAGGTCGATGTTCTCTGGCTTCAGACGTTTTTGGACGTGTACGGCTTGAGAAGTGAAGAGTGTAAGGTGATGAGCGCGACTATTAAAAGCTGCCACTGAAACCTCCGGCTGGTAGCCGTAAGACGGGCTGCAGACTGCAACACAGCACTCGCGTTAGGCATGTTCGACACAGCTAATGCTGTTTTGCTGGTCCTTGTCGGACGACTGCGGCTATCGGTTGAGACGGCTGGTGTCGATCGTCAAGCTTTCATAACTGCTCCATCGAATATTTACATCGAATTGGAGGTTGGCACATTTCAAGGGTTCTTTGGAACGTTGCCGGCCCAACGGTTGTTCACGCTTCTGGGTTGCTGCAGTCTGTAAGGTTTAAACATCGTCGAATAATGCGAAAGCACTCAGAAACCAACATTGAACGATATCAGAGTAAATAAAACATAGAAGTCGTGGAATTAAAAGCATGCATCACGCAAGAAAAAAACAAAATACTCAAGTAAACACGGCAGCTTATACCGTGCCAGCTGCATTCAACTGAGCTTGGCATCGCAGGTTTCATTTCCTTTGTGCATTTACCTCTGAACCAATGCGTCTAGACCTTCTCTAAAAGGACATTGGAATGGGCTTTAAAATCTCCTAATCACTACCTCCTTAAATAGTGAAGAATGATTGTTGTCTTCCCGTGGGCCTTTCACTTTCGCTTACGACTGTTCTTGGTTTCCGAAAAATCGGAAGACGTCTAATTTTGTTGCGTTTCTGTAAGAGTTTTACGTCTGTTCAGCCAGCTATGCATTCTTCGGGGCCCAAGGAGGCCCCCCCCCCCCCCCGTTCCCCTGGATCCATCCCAGCTGGTACCCGTGTTGACACGAGCCCCATCCTTTCATTGAACTTCTACCTGTACTGACAAAGCCCTTGTTCCAGGCGCGAGGTGTTTTGTTCCTGTTCTCCATCTTTTACAACCACTTAAACGCCGTTAATTTCCTGAGGAATTCACCCGTACACAACACCATTCACTGTCACTCAGCTTTTCATGGGTACCTTGGCAATCTAATTCCCTTTTATCTTTCGTATGACGCATTCTCTTAAATAAGAGACAAGTTGCCCAACCCCACCCAACGTATTCGTAAACGCAAAGGCTACCATATTAAACTTGCGCGTCTTGGTTAGAGCGATTTATTTCATCTGGTAGCACTTTTTCCATGCTGACGGGCTGACAAAAATTTTGGCAACATCATCAGCCGATGCGCGACATCACAGAGAACGCGACTTTGTGGTCATGTGATGTGACGAACGGAGAATACTGGGTCATGATTGGCGCTGACAAACGTGCTGATGACAAGTCGAACACGGCCAGGGTATTGTGTGAGGCTGAATTAAAGTTAAAAGGTAAAAGGAAAAAAGAAAGAAAGTGAAGTTAAATTTTTCTCTTCAGCCTTCAGGTCGAACGCCCCGTTAGCACGCATACCATCCCGCATTCCAGCTCACAATTGTGCTGACGACAGATCGGATGGGGACTAGAGTATCATGTGTCAACAAGGGGCCTCAATTCGGTCAGGGAAACATTTGCACAACAGAGACGTGAGCCCTTAAGACAGATGGCGTCTCGCTTTGGTCGGGCCCTCTGACAATAAGGAAGGATGAGAACGTATAATTTGTGTCCACATTGGGGCAATATACGGGTTCTGTACCAGTCAGGCCCCCAGTCCCGAACGGCAGGCCCTCCATCACTACTCCAGTATGGGGGTGTTAACCAGAAATGGAGCTTTTGTGCCAATTATTGGACCACCTGCGGTGAGCAAAAATGGTATTGCGTTATTGATGACTTCCGCGTCGATCTGGGGTCAATTGCGCCGGTCAGAAGGCCTACCGCGTCAGGGAGGGAGTCGATGTAATATGCTGTGTCCCTCTAAAGGGCTCCGGATTGGCCAGGGGACCCCCACTCCGTGTCTCCAGAATGGCAGCCGGAAGGCAACCCGCGGTGGAACAGAATGGCCCTCCAGCCCCTGACCGAGAACAATAATTTACTCCCTAATGTTCTATTCGATTGAGTCCCTTTCCCAAAAAGAAATAATGGGTCTCACAAGCGTTACATACAGTGGGTCGAAATTAGTTACAAAACGAACTAGGCATCCCATGTGTGCCTGAGAATGTTCATTTTCGAGCAGAATCAAGTAGTGAAACAACTTACATCTGAGGGTTTGAGCCTGCGCGCCCGCAGCCGCGGGAGCAAGGGCAGTGATAGTCTGGGCCCAGTTTCCGCAAAACTGAAAGGCGTTGGCCTCTGAACGTAACGCAATGCGGCGGGTGCCTTGCCTGAGACAACGACCGTCGTGAACTGATGGTTCTGAATGTCTTTCAGAAGTTTTGTTAAAAGTTAGACTGAGCATACCTTTTTTACAACTCTAAGGATGTTCTCAGGTCGGATTAACAGCTACAGCAAGAGGAAAAATTTAACTTCTATCTTTACTCTTCCAGTTCCACCACCAGATTCGAGCACTACCTCGCGGTGCATGCCAATCCGTTCTTATTATCAATCTAAGGCTCGCATGGTTGAAATATACACATGGACTATCTTTAAATGTACGTAATTTAAATGTCCGTAAGTGTTCAGAGGTTATTCTTTCAATTGCATCATCATTTTCGTCAACCAGTCGGCCAGGACACATGTGTTAGTCGCGGGGCCGACGCTGCGCGGAGCATGAAGATTGCAACGCCTGACATCGAAATTTGTGTTGCTTATATTTGCGTGCGCGCATGCTCAAAACTGTGTTACATGATTTGTAACACCAATCAAATCTGACTGAATGGTGAACATTTCCAGCCAAACATGGCTTGGCCATGTTACTACAGGATGTTTATCGATTTTGATCTGCATTTGCGGGGTCCCTGATATCTCTGAACAGCCCAGACAGCAATTCTGATAAGCCTTCTTCGTTCCGTCGGCTTAGAAAGAGCCCCTTGTACTACTGTAGAATGAGGAGTGCCAGTGATTTATTTCAAGCGGTTGCTCAACACGTGCCCGTGTGGCCGGTTGAATTCCTTTCACTTGGGTAGGCGGATGGGTGCTCAGTTTGACCCCCTGAGGTCTCAGAAAACGAACGGTGCTAGATGCACCAAATTCACATAGTGTGTTGACCTGTACGTGAAACCCGGGTTAATGTTTTTAGGAACATACCGGTTATCGTGACCCTTCACGTTTATTCAAATACAAAAATGACGACAATATCGTAATGAATATGACGGCAATATTATAAGTTGTGGTCAACCTTCTTAGTCTTCTCAGAGAAAAAATAGGTCACTTAACTTAAATGAACACTATTGACGTTTTGCCTCTCACTTGAATAACATTGCATCGTGACGCCGTGATAGCTTGCGTGGACCTTGTTTCTGGCGGCAGTGCCTTAAGCATTAGTTAGTCAGAAACAAAATAGATGGCACTCTGTCCCATTTTGGCAGACAAAGCTCGGGGCATGGATTGTGTCGAGTGTGGCCGAAACAGGCGTGCGTGGGAGCGGCGTGGCGCTATTCGCTCAGAAGAAGCAATACAGAGGAGAGGCTGGCGAGTCGTGTGATTCGCGGCCAGGGAGCTCGGAGAAGGCTGCAGGATACGTGATGAGTCAAATGAATATGCAATACAAACCAAACGGAATGGCACGGCTCAGTTCAACTAAAATAACTAACGAACGACAATTAAAGTTCCGTCTGTATGCTTTTTGTCCTCCTATACTTAAATTGTTAAGTTACTTAGTTGGACTGGGTCAGGCTGGTGAAAACGCCGGTCGGCCCCTGTCCGAACAGTGAAACGGGCGTCAGTACGCAAGAAATTCCTCGCGCTTTCCGCTCCTCAAATGAGCAAAAAGCTTCCAACAACAATGCAGTCGGCATGCTAACTATTTTTTTTTCACTAAAAATTTTCTGGTACAGAAAAATCGTGAATGAAGCGGCCCAATACCAAGGCGCCTCTGACGTAACGGGGACGTTTTATGCTGAACTGGGTCAATAGTCAGAGGTCCGCAATCCGGGACGAAAATCCCCCTGCCCCACGAAATCGATCTCCGGGGACACTCTTACGCTACCCAATCACCGATGCATGTCTTGGTATGCACGCCACTTTTCGTGAATGCAGTCCGCTTTTCGAAGTTGCGTAGTCGAAATGATTCCGCTACTTGAAGCCTGAACGCCAGGGTGTTAACCCGCGCCAGGCCGGGGGAGTTGACTTTCCTCCCTAGCCCAAATACAGCTGAAAAACAAACGCTCGCAACTACACCAATTTTTTCTAGAAGCTGTTTCTTTATCAACGTGCCATCGCTCGTACAAACTTGAAGCTTAAATCTGGCAAGATCATTGACCTGGATCAGGTCAAAGAGGTCAAATAAAAAACAACTGTGAGCCAAGCACAACATTTTTTTGGTTATGTACCGATTTTCCAGCTGGTTATAGCAGAAGGTCCTGATGTTTCTCACAGTGAATTCATTTCAGATTTTTCGAAACCAGCGAGGTCAGCGACCAGTTATAGCAGATTAATTTTTGCAATTTTTCGTAAACAATGAAAAGTTGTGCGGGTTTTGGTGTGGTTTTGCTGTGTTTACATGAGAGCAGGAGAACTAACTCACATTCACAACCACCATATGACCGGCAGAGCATATGAGCTTGGCCCACGTCGTGACCCACCTACTTGGGTGTCTAGTGCAAAACGCACGCTGAACTCAAAATGGGCAGTTTGATAGGTAATTTTTGGCGCAAAATGTGAATGCTCATCTTAAAACATGTCATCATCATCATCATCATCATCATCATCATCATCATCATCATCATCATTCTAATGCGTAAGGAGATTACAGTAGGTCACGTGAGGGCAGTGAGTTCATTGAGGCCACGAAGGTCATATCAGGTCATCCAAAGTCAATAACCTATGTTGCTAGTAAAGTCGGGGCTGAATGAACTATTGTGACGTGGGAACCACCTCTGTATCGTGTTTGTAAAGCTGATGACGTATATTTTCATGCACCAGCGTGCCTGTCCTCAGACTGTTACAAATGCATTGCGAAGCGCTGGGGTGACTTTGCATATTGTTTACAACAGCTACGCGATCTTAAGTAGCTATTTATATTTAATACGCCATTTCAATCACAGAAAAAAACTGGGCACTTAGACCCGGTTAAGCAACGCAATTTTTTCAGTTGGATCGTTTATGAATTTGACCTAAGCTAGTCTCAGCTGGCCCTTAGGTCATCCTTAATTGATATTGCTGCGTCTGGGGTGATTTTGCCTCAGAGCTGCACCCAATAAAATAAAGGTAGTTAGAATCACATTGAGAAAGAAGACATGAAATGATCATACCTGTAGGCTATTAGTAGATCAATTTTTAACGCGGGCCTGATCCGGCCTGACTCTCGTGGAGGAACATAAATGGCCGGAATGGGCTGTTCACAGTTTTGAAGGGCGACAGGCATTGGGCAACTCTATTCGCAGTGTGTCTGTACAAATAGAGTTTTGGTGAAATAGCAGGTAGCGTGCAGACCTCATTGCTGTTGGAAGCCTTTTACCCATTTCACGAGCCAGGAGCGCAAGGATTTCCATGTAAACTGAGGCCATTTCCAATGTTTGGACAAGAGTCGGCTTGCGTTTCCACCAGTTTGACCTAATCCAGCTATTTGACCTAACAATTTAACTACATCATAATAATTAGTATTCTGACAGAAGCTTGATTGCCGTACGTCAGTTAATTTGGTGTGACTGAGCAGTGCGACTCTTTTATTTGCACTGCATTTATATCTGACTCATCGCGTCTCGTGCAGCCTTCTCCGAGCTTCCTGGCCGTGAATCACGCGGTTTGCCAGCCTCTCCTCTGTACTGCTGGTTCTGTGCGGGTTGCGTTACGCCGTGCTCACACACGCCTGTTTCGGTCCCACTCGACACAATCCATGCCAGGAGCTTTGCCTGCCGAAATGGGGCAGAGCGTCATCTGTGTGCTGCCTTGACATTCATGGCCGAGGATCGAGGTCATGGTGGCGCACAGCGACGTGATCTAAGTGTCAAGGTCTCTGAAGGTCAACGTCATGATGGCGCACAGCGACGTGATCTAAGCGTTACGGTCTCTGAAGGTCAAGGTCATGGTGGCGCACAGCGACGTGATCTAAGCGTTAAGGTCTCCGAAGGTCAAGGTCATGGTGGCGCACAGCGACGTGATCTAAGCGTTAAGGTCTCCGAAGGTCGAGGTCATGGTGGCGCACAGCGACGTGGTCTAAGCATTAAGGACGCTGAAGGTCAAGGTCATGGTGGCACACAACGACGTGATCTAACCGTTAAGGACGCTGATGGAGGTAAACACGCCTCACAAGGTCTGCTCTTTTTTGTCCACGCGCCGTTGTTTTAAGCCGTGAAACGCGTGCCTGGCACAGAGGTAGTCCACAATTGCGCAAGCACCCACCGACAGCCATATAGAGCGCGTTTGTGTATCGAGCCGCAGCTGGCGGGGACCGCCAGCCATCCTCCGTCCGTCATGCCACAACACTGAGTGTCATGTCATGCCACAACACTGAGCGCGTCTAAGGCCGCCATATACGATTGGTCTTAAGGACTGGTAACTGATCTGATCCAGATCGCAGTGCGTTGAGTAGTCTGTTTTAATTTTGCGACTGTTGCTTGTTGTACACCTTTTTGTGTGTCTTTTCATACTGCATCTGTATGGCTTGAACACGTTATAGCCACCATGCGGATATCTCCCGATATACTGATGTTAATTCAGAATGTGTTTCTGTATGATGGGTCTGGATGCAGGGTGACGTCTCTGCCGCCTCCCAAAGACATGGGCGTGTTTCAGAAGTCGGCTCTCGGACCACTGCTCTGCTCCATTCTTTTCCAACAAGCTAACATTATTTGCAGCTGGTGCCAAATTTTTTAGCCTGCTGACGACACCCAGGTCGTGGTGAGCGGCAGGAAGGATAATCTCTTCGACCTCATATTGCGTATGGAAAACTCCGTCGTATCGCTGAGTCGATCGCTCCGCGCAACTCTCAAAGTCAATGCAAGCTGAACAGATCTAATCACTTTCAGAGCCTGGCAGAATCTACGTAGGTTCCCAAATATTTCAGTCGGCTTTTTCGGTACAACGCTAGAACCATGCGAGCAAGTGAGGAACCTGGCTGACACCTACGACCGGGTCATATCATGGGGCGCATACGTGTCACCGTTGAGCCGATGTTGTGACGGCATTCTGGCCGATCTGTCGCGTGCGCGTCACATCACTCCGGAGGCTGTCATTACCACCTTAGTCACCGCTCTGGTCCTCTCGCACGTTCGACGTTGTCTGTCGACCTGCGGTAATGGATCAAAAAAAGATTTGGGCAGAATTCGGAAACTCATTAACTTTACTGCAGGAGGCGTTTCTGGCCGTCGTACATCTGACCCCGCATCGGACCTGTAGGAGGAGGTAGGGTGGCTCACGGCACGACAGCTGACCGACCACAGCATGCTAGCACTTCGCACAGCGTCTTGACTGCTGGACGCCCCGAGTACCTGGCCGCCGAGCCACGTATCAACCGCGACTTGGGATAGAGGGTGACCAGGCAGAACAGGTTGCTGCACCTCCCCAGGTCGAGGACTGAGGCCTGGGCACCAGACCCCAATTACTTGCAGCTGGCTGGTGGACGGGGTCCAGTCGCTGCAGCCCAGCCAGTGCTTCGCCCCGGCGGCGAAGCGACAGCTGCTGACTGCTGGTCGGGTCTGAATGCATGCCTTAGGATTGTCTTACTGGTATTGTACTTTGACTTACCCGGTATGCATGGATTACGATATGTACGTGTGGGGGAGTGTATGTCTTGGCCTAATACCCTGACTCTGGGCAGTGGTAGCCACGTGTTCGCGTGGATTGTCCTGCGTCAGTGCAAATAAAAGATACAAAATATGTCATTCATTTCATCATGGGCGTCAATTTGTGTTACTTTCTAGCGGCCCCGCCCCCTCCTCCAATGTTGAGGTGACCTCCACGCAGCGTTGACTTGAGCAGCCCCAATCATTTTGGCTTGAATGCTAAAAAGAACGTAGGGACAAGTTTACCATCTCACAAATATAATCCTCTTTGATTCCACGCAGTCGAAGTTAACTTTATCGTTTTTCCAAAGTGCTGCTTCTGCCATCAAGATCGGTATGTCTTCCGGGCTATACAGTTCATTTTGCGAGCATTTTACACATTGCTGCCACCTTGTTCGGAGAAAGGCGATGCATGTAAATTGTTCCTTTACCAACCATATTTGCCAAACGGTATCACCTGTGACCTAGAAAGTAGTCAAGCGTGGTCAAACTCGGATAAATGCATGACACCTCTAATTGGAACAGCAGCATTAGCTCTGACATCGCTTCCGGTCTTTCGGGGCCTTATTAGAGGAAAGTTTGAGCTTCATCTGATATTTTGTGGTCAATGTGCCTTATTTCTTTTGAGGTGCATTTTTTACCAGAATGGGGAATTCCACGATTCAGTTTCAAGCCGGGCTTTCAGACTGCAAGGGTGAAGAGCTTTGCCGTGTGCGGCAGAATTTGGCACCATTTAATAATACACAGTCTTACACGTTTAAGTGAAAGTAATTTTGCAGGCTGGTCATTTATCACTTTGTATGCTGACAGAAATATGCTGTATGCCGCTGTATGTATGCTGCTGTATGTATGCTGATACTTTGTATGCTGATTTGTATCTGTCTTTGTCGCCCCCATGAAATTAAGCAGGTAAACATAATTTGACGCGGTTCCATTCAGCGGAAATGTACACACATTTTAGACGTGCGACAAGCTAAGAATGAGCATGCAGGTGCCGGTGATATTGATAACGCGAGTATTCTCCACACCACAGCTACAGCAAACTCATTATCAATGCTATTTTCACAACGCAGCAGTATGAATATTACTGAAGCAGTTTGTCTTCAGCCTCAATCCCATGCAAGTATTGGTCAATGTGAAATGCTTATTGTGATTTCTTGAACATTATTGAGTATTGTTGAGCATTGCTGCACATTATCAGTTATGATAATATTGTTAATAACAATTGTTGATGTCATAACCTTGTTGAATTGAAGTTAAAAATGTGGCACGTCTTCAAATTCAGGCCCAAATTTTCGCACGTTGCTCGCCAGCCACGCGGAAATCGAAACGTGAATAAAGCAGCACCGTTGTGCACGGAGCGCTGTGCCCTGTGTCCAAGGACAAAAAAAGCTTGGAGTAGGCTGTGTAAGTCGACCAAATGGATTGGCCTGAAACCTCCCAATTGGATCCCTTTATGTAGCCGGATACTCACCGCCCCACAGACACAAAACATATAGGTTTGTGGTACAAAGTAGTGCACCTACCAGCATAAGAACACCCCTCTCGTATTAAGAAGTCATATTTGCCCTCGCCCCCAGACAAAATTTGTAACTGATGAGCGTATAAGTGATGCATTAGGCTTCACACACCTAGCACTATGAGACGCGCAAAGGTGTGAGATGTTAAACTGAACAGCTCTAAAGCATGGGAATGAACTAAATGATTCATACCGTACCTTGTCCCCGTCCCCATAACCAAATGTAAGTGCCGCCGCCCATGGCTGCCATAGAAGACTTTCTCATTAGAAGGGTCACCTGTCTCCAGTGCCCCCCCCCCTCTAAATCTTCCCCTGCATGAATAATTTGCGGCTTAAATTTAGTGATCTGTGCTAATGATACAAAATTAAAAACATAATTTGTTTTTATCAAAACAGATGAGCTTAATCCGTTAAGCTAAAACTGTGTGCGGGGAGGCGGGGGGGAGGTAGGACGCTGGGCTCTCGACTCGGCCCCAATCGGTTAAAACATGATAACCCTGCAATTCATAACTTGGTTTCTGAAGTTCAGTGCTTGCTCAGTGCTCAGTGCTCAGATGCTTCGTGAACCTTTTGAGACCGGCAACACTAGTGTCTTGCCAATTGCTTCTAGGTTCTACAGAGATGTCGAGGACGCTGTGAACGTTAGACGTCGAAGGTTGTTTCGTGTTCCTGTAGCTGTTATCTATTCAGCGGACGGCTTCAGAATAGCGGAGGTAATTTACACGCCCTCGTCTAAACGTTAAACGGCACAGATTGATTCTGAGAGGCTTTCGGAAGCGTTATTTCACGCCGGTAGTTCTCGTGCGGCTGGCGCCCGCTGCTTTGTGTTATTTGCAATTGATCTGCAGTCACTAGGGTTACCTGGTTTGATGCAGCTGGTATTACGGAAACTGTTACCCGGGCCATCGATGTTCTTCTGCTACGATTACGAGCTCGGAGACTCAAGACTTTGATGTTATTTGTTTCACCAGCCGATTCTGAAAATGGTGGACGTCCTCAGGTAGAGATGGGTGGACATTCTTAATTTTTGACCTCGTTTTGATCGACTCTATTGGGCACCAAGAAGACGCATTGTCTTTCCCGGGGAAGGGACCCAGTGGGTAAAACACTGTGGGCGGGGAGCCGTGGTCGATTCGGAAGCACTTAGCCGGATGCATCACGCATTGGTCTCCCTCCTTACACAGGGCTCTCTGGCCTGAGGAATTAGCCCTGGATCGGCGAAGGACCCTTATTGGCGCGGAAAAGTATTTTTTCGCCATAGGGGTTTAACAGTCGGCATAGAGACCCGGTTCGGTGAGCGCTTTGCTGAAATGGGGCGGAGCCCCCCCCCCCCCCTTCCATTCAGACTTGGGGTCCCTGACTGACACAGGGTCCTTTCATTGTCTTCGCAAATCGTTTTCATTGTCAGAGGGCCCCAGCCATAGAAACCAGCCATCTGTCATCTGGATACCGTCAGTGTCCCTGGTCAACACATGTTTCCTTAACCGACTCGGGGCATCTTGTCGACACAGCACCCCGATTGGGCTCCGTGGGGCCCTAACCGACGCAGCGGAACCCCACTGTTTCGGGGGCCCGGCCGATGCCAATCGCGAGCTCTGGCGGTGTCCCAGCCTGGGAAATGGACCCCCAGTTCTCAGGCCGACACGAGGCCGACCTAGAATTGAAGTTAAAAATGTGGCACGTCTTCAAATTCAGACCCAAATTTTCGCACGCTGCTCGCGAGCCACGCGGAAATCGAAACGTGAATAAAGCAGCACTGTTTTTCACGGGGCGCTGTGCCCTGTGTCTACAGTTTAACATCTCACACCTTTGCGCGTCTCATAGCGCTAGGTGTAGGTGACATTAGGTCGGTGTAGGTGGTCTCTGGCTCTCAGTAGCGTTCACAATCGATGCAGAAGCCCTCTCATCAATATCTGGGGGTCTGGCATCACGGGTCGGTGTCATTGATGTGACTTACAGCCAGCCATTTGGATCCTCAGATGGTTCCGAGGATCCGTTGGGCACTCCTTGACCGCTCCTCCCCCCCCCCCCCCCCTCCACCCCGCACACTGCCCCGGCCGACATCAGCTCCTTGCCAACACAAGACCCAATTAGGCACTGTGGGCCCCTAACCGACACAGAAGACCCCCATTAGCTCAGGGGCGCCGGCCAGCGTAAATCGCGGGACCCGGCTCTGTCCCTGCCTAGGAAAGGTGTCCTCAGATCCAAACAGACACGGAGCCGACAGTTTGGCGCTGGTGGTGCGTGACCGACATGTAGACCCTCGTCGGCTCAGCGAACCCCCAAACGGAGCAGTGGGTCCCATGACTGATACTTGAGGGCGGGTCCTGCCGGCCGGAACATTTTAATAAGGCATTCGGCCAGGCCTTCGAACCCTCAAATTAATTGTCAGCCCCAATGGATCGCTCGGAACTTAAGGGGGAGGGGTATGTGGTCCCGTGCCGTCCTGCCTGCGCCTCGGGTCCAAAGCTACTCATAATCGAATTGGATCATGTGTGGGATTTCTATCATTTTCTGAGGGGCTGGTAACGAAGAATTAAAGAAATCATATCTGTTCGTAACCGGCTCCTCCTGGGCGACCCAGGACCTCAGCTCTGTTGGCGACGCTTGGTGATGCAGGCCCATCCAATCACCGCAGGCCGCTGCTGACCCCGGGCGGTCACGTGGACACCGCCGCCGGCTGTTAGACCGATGACTAGGTTCGCCGGCCCGCCGACCGGGACTGGCGCCTGACGCGCGGCCGGACGCACACGCCAGCACCTGCCTGCCGAGCTGCCTAGTCTTGGCTTTTTTGAAATTTGATCCGAACCCTTTGAGTGGATGAATTTCTTGGATCAGCACTCACGCTAAACAGTGCTTGTTGTTCGAGCCCTGGCCCCTACCACCCGCCCGCGCAATTCCGGACAACTGCAGAGTTTAGTGGCGAAAGCAATGCAACGTAACGAAATCAGCTGATTAATAGCAATGCAACGAAAGCAAAGCGGACCGTGCCGCAATGCTTAGCACAGTCCGTCCTGTCCTCTGACGTCAAGTGACCTTTAGCGCGACCTCTGCCACCGGCCGCAGGCCATACCTGTAAAGGGCAAATAGCCTGCGCCTAAAGCGACTCGAACCCACCCCGCCACGGGCGAGTGAATCGGAAGGCAGGCGCTCTAACCAACTGAGCCACCGGGACGGACGGTCCGAGTCATTGATTGCGCCAAATATATTTTAAAAATGCGCACAACATACAGACCGTGCAGCCAGTACTACACCGCCAGCCCTATCATAGCTCAGTATTTCAGTCAGGGACAAATCAGACCAAAAGGCGCGAAGCAACTCCAGGTAACTTCGCAGAGAACCTTGGTCACATTCTACCGAGGGCCATCTATATGCAAACAGATACTCTGTCAGCAGCGCCATGCATAATATTGAGTTTCTGAAAGCGACTGTGGCATCGCTTGGTAGCCAGAGGGCGTTTGAGCAGCGACATATACCGCCTCGGGAATACGCCGATGGCAAAGGCGCACTGTAAGGCGTAAAGGCGGCTGGTGCCTCTAATGTTCCGTTCCCTAACACAGGTTTATTACTCTATACTTAAATCAAACAATTACTTGCAATAATGTCAACCCAAAAAGCTTGGCACACAGCCCATCACAGCCATGCAGCCCACCACCCCGCACCACACAGGCAACGACCCGCACAATAGCCGAAGCCCCACACGCCTGACGCCGCAGCGTCACATGACCGAAGGTTCCACAGGTCCCTGTAACTTCCGCTAGGCGGCCTGGCAACCACGGTGTAACGTCAACCACGGAAACAACTTCCAAAACATCTGAACACTACAGTGCTCCAGTTCATCATTATTCATCAAATTACAGGAACCATCTACTAGTAGCGTTTCAGGAAACCCCATTCGCCATATCTTAGAAATGCACAGATAATTCGACTAATTTGCGAAGACTTAATGGTTACGATTAATATGGTGTGACTTTTAGCTTGGCTTACGATATTTTCTTTTCAAAACTCTTTGGCCTTATATCAGGGAAATGTGAGGTGATGGGCCGCAATTTCCACATTACTAGACAGATTTCTACATTTCACTACAAACGTCCCGACATTGGAGAAGTTCCGCCTTGTCCAGCACAAAGTGGGTGCATATTCTCTGCAAAGAAATACACGAGAATTTTCTGCTGCGGAACAAGTGTCTTAACAACTATGGCATCTGTAACAACAGTTAGGAAAGCCGCAATCCATGCAGAAGTGAGCCTCAGACCCTGTGAGACTCTTATCTCGTTCAGCAGTCTATCGTGCGGCACAGCGTCAAAGGCCTTGCTAAAATCGAGCTAAACGGCATGAAATGGCTCACCGGTTACGGCCACCTCATGGGAACAGACGTCAAACTCGAAGCACAGTAGTTTTGAAGGACAACGGCTTGCTCCTTTTCTGAAAGGTATGGGTATTGTCGCACTACTTCTATTCGGTGGGAATGCTTCCTGAATTCGAAGATTCACGAAACAGTTCAGGCAGTGACCAAGACGGGAGACACCGTTTCGCAAAATAATCACATGTGAAATCCGTCGGGCCAGGGCGAAGCTGAAGCGATTCATACCGCTTAGCTTTCGCTCCACTTCCGGTACGAAATATCTAAAATCTCGAGAAGAGGGCCACGGTGTTAGGTGTAACAGATCGGATGTAGGCGTTAGGGGTGTCAGTTTTTTGTAAACAACTGGGTGGCCGAGCTGGGGGCCTGGCGACCTATTCCCCCCCCCCCCCCCCCACAACGTTTCAATAAATTAAGCGTAATTGCATTCGGCTGGAGGGTGGTTTAAATCGTAAATGTTTGCATCATTTTCAAAACAAATATTTGATATAAGCCGCACAGCAGCTCATGCAGGGAATGATCCAGAGGGAAAGAGGGCACTAGAACATCCATGCTCCGGAACTTTTCAGTTTGCCCTCTCAAACCTTCCGTGTCTTATGGCCTTAGCTGTGTAAAGTTTACTGCATCGCTTATCCGCGCAGCTCTTACATGTTGGCAGCGACGTATTTTATTACGAGGGTAAAGGTGCTGTATTGTTGTGTGTGCAACTGTTCTATACGGCAAACAATGCGTTTTGTTTCCTGGGGCGATTAAACATCCGGCTACAGTAACGGATCCATTTACCGGGACTTAGGCCGCGGAGTATTCCGTTCGCCAGAGTTACGCAGTTGAACTCTCGTCTTTGTAAGTCCGGACGTGTACACAATATCTGCTTCCTAGCCCTCGCGCTCCCTTCCAGTCAGACCACGGTTCATTCCGGTAAGACAACGGGCCGCTGTCGAGACGGTAAAACCGTCGTAAACACGCGAAAAGGCGACCCAGGCGGCGCCGACCCCGGCGGGCGGCGCCCCAGGCAGTAAACGGCCGTTCGGGGCAGCGGCGTACCGAGGTACAGCAGCACTGGCGGCGCGAGCAGGGGCGGATTCAGGCGCGCGCTAGTAACATCACGATGCATCTCCCCCCTTGAGCAAATGCAAATAAATGCTAATACGCTTGCGGAACAAAATTACTGGCGACAGACTGCTGCTTCTCTGCTGTTTCTCTGCTGCTTTTCTGCTGCTTCTCAGGCTGCTGCTTCCCTGCTGCTTCTCAGACTGGTTGAATCTCTTGTAAGCAACCGTGATGCGGACACCGCTGCTCTTCGGCTTCGGGACGGGGACCAGCGCAGAGAGCCAGTCCGTTGGCTCGGTCATCGACGTGATGATGCCGTGATACTCCATCTTCAGCTCCTCTTCCACCGGCTTCATCAGTGGCAGCGGGATGTTTCTTGCAGTGGCGTAGGCGACTGGAACAGCATCTTCACGGAGCTGAATGCCGACCGGTGCTGTCTTCAGGAGACCTGCCTCTGCGAGGACGTCTTCGTCGACTTCACCTGCGAACCTCAGTACGCCCAGGGGCGAGCAAGCAGACCGTCCTCTTTGTGTAGTCCCGGTGCCAGTCTGTAGAGGACGAACCGATCACGCTAGGCTGGCCACTTCTCAGGCGATGTGAAGTCGAATTCCTCAGGAGGACGAAATCCAGACATCTTTACGTGCTTCACTACTCACACTGCTTAAATTAATGTGCTACTCACGCTTGCTCGAGCTTACTCTAGGTTCAATGCGGCTGCACCATATTCAAGTCTTACGTGTCCTATCTGTTCGCGCTCCCTTCAGTCAGACCACGGTCATTCAGGTCAGACACGAGCGCTGCGAGACGGTAACTGGCTTAACACGCGAGGCGAGCAGGCGGCGCCGACCCCGGCGCCGCCTGCTCATGCGCCCCAGGCAGTACACCGCCGGTCGGGGCAGCGGTGTGCCGAGGTACAGCAGCCCTGGCGGCGCGAGCAGGGACGGACCCAGGCGCACGCCAGTAACATCACGATACAGAGCGCACGGACTACAGTAGTATCCCGCAGGGACACCGGCTTCGGTCGGTGTAGGGGACTAGCGCCCCCTCGGGTACCAGCTCCGGTACCAGGAGGGCGGCGCAATCTGTTGCCCTCAGGGCGTAGCGACCCTGCCGGCACGTGAGCTCCCGCTCCTTGTCCCGTATAGCACCGGGGTAGCCCTGGCGGCGACCACCTCCCGAGGAAGTGTTGGACCGTCCCCCAGTTGGGCTCCGAGGTGGGTGGGGAGTCCCGGTGCCGAAAGCTGGACGTATATCGCATGGCATCTCCAACTACAGAAAGCACCCGGCCTCCGAAAGGGGGACGGACCATCGTGGTGTCCGGCTGCAGTGGTTCTGCCCCTGCTCCTCGGATCTTGGTTTTTAGCAGTGATGACAGAGCCCTTTCTCCATTTCAGCATCAGGATGGATGTGACCATTTTGGCACTGTGGTGCGATGTGATAAACTACGAGATGGCAGCATAGAGGTGGAATTTAGCAACGGAGAGAATGCTATGCGAGCAATGGATGCTACACACTTCGTGTACAGTGTGCGAGACGCAGAGGGTAAGCAAGACGTGTCTCTCGCTCTGAATGTAGAGATACATAAGACAAAAAATTATACCAAGGGCATCATTAATTATTTGTCTTAAAGGGTGTGAATAAAGAGGAGATCGTGGAAGAATTGGCCGAATTTGGGATTACTGACGCCCGTCGGATCAAGGAGCGGCGTGGTGCTGACCTGATTCCCTCCAACAACTTCGATAGCAGTTGTTGGTAGTACCGGTCCTCACCTTTGATAGAACCGACCTACCGCAAGACATCAGAGTCGGCTATGTGGGGGTGAAAATGCGCCGTTTTATTCCCAACCCTATGAGATGTTTCGGTTCTCAGCGGTTTGGGCATGCGAGGACCACCTGTCGCAACCAGGCTGTTTGTGGTAAGTGTTCCTCACCAAGCCATGCAATAGAGGACTGCACCGCAGACCAACCATGGTGTGCAAACTGTGGTAAGGAGCAGTACCTCACTCCACGTTCGGTAGGTCCTGTCCGGCTCATGCCAAAGAGAAAGAGATAATCGCACTCAAACTCACTAAGCAAATATCGTTGCGTGCGACAAGGGAGTTATACAAAGATACCGCGACGCAACGGGCAGAATCGCCACCTCTGTCTGCGGCCAGCTCCGCTGTGCCCTCGCCGGCGATCGTATCACCGGGGCGTGAGCCCGGGAGCCGGATGGACCCCGCGACCACTTCCCGGTGCCGGAGTGTTCGGTGCCCGCCGTGGTGCCGAACCCCGCGGCATCATCGGGCGCGCCGGCGGGGAGGGAGGGATGGACGGTCGTTCAGCGCGGCCAGGGCCTGCGGTCTTCTGCCTCGCCTTCCGGCGCGCGGCTGCCGACATCTCCTGTGACCCCCGTTGCAAGCACTTCGGGACGAGCGCTTGAGACCCTAGAGCGCCACGAGGCAGAAAGGAGCGCCCGTCAGGCTAAGTGGGCACGCCTGGCTGAGCAGGAGGGGGCCAAAGCAGAGAATGGGCGGTCAGGAACGGGCGACGGGAACTTGACGATCTTGGCTTGTACATAGTTTTGCGACCCTGCGACAAACTTTTAGAAAGATGGGTGTCTTCGGGTCTTCGAAACAAATTAAATCAATCTGCGACCCATGCAACCTGGACATTGAACCAACAGCCAATGCCTCACTGATCATCAGGAACACTTCGTGGTTACAAAGGCCTTTATCCCAACCACCTATCTTTGCGGCAAAACGGTCAACATTTCACTACGCCATGCTAGAAATACGACAAAGAGCACGATCTTCACTCCTAAGCTCCGTTTCATGACCAAACCAGAAATTCTGGCGGAGCTCAGGGTGGAAAACGTATGTCACATGCGCTGACTGACCACCTCCCCAGACGGGCGGCGTGGGGACACTAACCTGTTTGTTTTTATATTAGAAAACGCTTAACTCACACAGCCCTCATCGCCGGTTACCCCCGCTACAAAGGCGGTGTCTGTACCAAATCCACTTAGTTACTTCAATGCCAGCGTTTTGGATATGGCAGCAAGACATGCGTACAAAACTGCGACTCATCAGATAATTACAAACCGGGATTTACTGGTCATGCACAGCTTATCTTAGTTCACCTCCGACCTGCTTTCTTTCTGACAACACAGAAACGTGCAATGTACCATTTCTTCACCAGAGTTTTGCGATTCAGTTAAATCCACTGGTAAACAATGTTTCGGTGGGGTGGGATAGATGGCACTTTTCTTTGTTTCGCCATTTACCCGACAACACTTCAGGTAATTTTTAACGTTTTCAAATACATGTGGTCTTCCCATGTTTTTCCAGACACATCGAAAGACCATGGATGTAATCATCCCACTAACAAAACCAGACAAGGACACTTATGACCCAGCCAACTATCGTCCCATTGCACTCACTAGCTGCCTTCGGAAACTCATGGAACACTTGAGCTTGAAAGCCCCTTGTCTGGTTAATAAACCATGTTCAGCTGATACCGGACCGAGGTTATGGATTTCGACGCAACCGTACTACCTGTGACCATATTATCCGCCTGGAAATGGACGTTCGTCGTGCATTTCCCTAGAAACACAAGTCACAGCTGTATTCCTAGACGTTTCCCGCGCCTTCGATATGACGTTCAAACCGACATTCATTTTCAAGCTTTATAGGTTAGGATTTAAGAGAGATTTGCTACACTGTTTAGTACAATTTCTCTCTGGAGATGCGGCCGCTTTGTGTGAGCTGCCGATCGGTTGTTTTTTATTATCACTTCTTGAGAACGGTCCCCTGCAAGGAAGCTGTATTTCTCCTATGCTTTTCGACATAACGGTCGATGATTTATTTGATCGACTCTCTCCTGACATTTCCTCTTCAATTTTTTGTGTCTCTTTTGCATGCTGCACATAACCTCCGTTGGAAGTTGACGAAGACCACCGGGCAGTGAGGGTGGCAGTGGCAATAAGCCGAAGGCGGACATCTTCATGTGGCCAATTCCTTGTCATTGACGGGACTGTGGTCTCTCGTCATATA
>NW_023596576.1:43689836-43704787 GCF_011947565.3 Pollicipes pollicipes | reverse complement strand
AGTTTGAACCAATAAGTCGCTATAGACCACGTGTGATACTCCATCTCCCAAAGTCCGAGTGCATTTCGAAAACGGCCAATGCGGTACGCGCCATAGGAGATATATCAAGCTGTTTCCTATCAGCAGTACCAGATGCTATCGTACCGCAAACACCCTTTATTTTTACGACGGTCGATTACGCTCAATGTGAACGACAACTAGCTTTTGTCGTTACAAATTAGGTGCAACAAGCGTCTTTGTGTGTAATAAGCTATTTTTGTATCGCTATAACACTGTACCATCCATATTCAAATAACATTTGTACCCGAGTGGTAAGCAGTGGTCAAAGGCACACAGGAAGATATAGCTCGGCGTGCGAAACTTTTGCATTTTCTGAGTAGTTGAACAAGGTATGGAGCGCTCCGAGTTGCGTAAAAAAGCGAAAGATATGCACGTTCAGTGCCGAACGGATACAACTTAAGTGTGGCCAGTGGCTCATTGGTAAAATCCATTGCTGAGTCACATGCCAGCTACCAATAAGATAGTACTGCACAGGTAGGCGCTTGGGCATTGGTCACTGGCCTGTCCGCCTTTGCAAAAAGTTATGTGCTAAAGAATCTGAGCTACCTGAGCAAAGTAATTGGAGCACGCAGATAACTTCGTGTGGGAGGGTCAGCCCCGTCTAGCGGGGGTTGGGGAGTGGTCACGCCCCCTTCAGTTTGCTGGTTATAAGTGACGCTGTTACTGACTCTGTTAGTGACTGGTTACTCAACCACAAGTGTGCCACAAGTAATTCAATGAAAACAAGGACATGCATACTTTGAATAAATTACCCACGTATTGTCTTGTCGGTGAAATATTGCGCACAAAATGGGGGAGTTGGTGTTTGAGTTATGGTAGCATGCTGTAAGGTAACCATCATTACCACCGACTGAAATGCCATGACATATGAATCCCCTCCCCACTGCATTGTCTGATTCATCTCCTGTTTTAATGTAAGGTATGGTTTGGTTAGGTATGGTATGTAATGAGGTGTAAACATGCAAGTCGCTCAACCGCGTGATATACCGCCGACATCTATATCGGGTTTTACAACGCAGGCTTTCGACGAACTGAGCACACGAGTACACATACGAACTGATAATGTTTCCTTGCATCGTCTGTGGGATTGGCTTCCGGTTGACCCAGTAGCTGAGGAAGCACGGGGAAACACCGAGCACGAGGTATACGGCCAGAAGGACGGCATGACAAAAATATCTAGTGTACAAACAAATTTTAGTGTCTTTTCCTCACTTTGTGGACCGCTTCGGGTGTACGGTGTGTAAGCAGGTAGGTCAAAGTCAGGCCATGGTTTCAGCGGTCAATTTCCAGGGAATCGTTCAATCTGATGCAACAACGGAGTGTTAGACGAAACCGTACATATCTGATATGCTTATCAGGCAACACAGCAGTTCAATGAGCAAATTATATTGACCTAAGGTCAGACTTGAAGGTCAGACCATGGTCAAAATCAACCTGTTTTTTTCTCTAGCGCTTGATATATGAGGTAGTTTTTGGTGCTCATTTCGAATTTATTGATAGTAGGAACCGCATTATCCATCTTCCATGGACATCTTAAAGGCGCCCACAAGGGGCCTTTATTGCTGGGTATTATATGGCACCGTGGTTGCCACCGCTGGCACCACCCTCCAACATATGAAATTGTATTTAGGTTATTGACCTAAAATGACCCCGTTCAATATTTTGTTTTTTCGGAACAACCGTCTAGCGCAGTTTTTGTTGCTTATTTAAATGCAAGACTCGGAGCAGCTTTTTGTTTACCATGACGTTCAAAAGGTCAAAAAAGGTCATTGACCTTAAATGAGCATGACCTTTTGCTTAGAAACGGTTACCTAGGCTCTGGTGGCACTTTGGAGACCAACTTGGAATTTGACATTGTGTTGACCTTATTTGACTCAAAAGTCATAACCCAGGAATCTGAAACTTTGACCTAAGTGAGTTTACGTACAGGTCAACACCCTGAAATTTGGTGTCCATAGCCCTCTTAGTTCTTGAGATCTCAAGGGGGCGGGTCAAATTGACCCCCACCCGAGCGAAGGGTTTCCAGCCAGCCATCCGGGCGCGTGTTAAAGTGTGGTCGGTGAATCGTTTGCATGTCTAATTGGATTTAGTGCTCGCTTCTCGTTTGCTAGTAGTCACTTAGTTTGCTATAATCCTGAGGTTTAATTTAGTGTTAGTCTGTTCCATGCTATTTTCGTATTCATTTTGTATTGCTATTTGTTGTTTTATTGGAGTTCAGGAGCGCGCCGACTAGTGGTTATTTGGCGCCCATAACGAGTTTTGTTTTACTTATCTAATAAGCAGCATAAATGGTTCCAAAGTTGATGTGTTTGAGAACCAAAAAGATCTGTTGGGCTCGAAGAAATTGTAAGTTGTCTCCTATCATATCACGTGAGGTTAAGGGGGCGAGTCATGCTGTCCCAATAGTACGTTGGCCGTTCTTCACGAGGCGCGGACAAGATATAAGGACATGACGAACGGTGAGGACAGCGTCGCATCGATGGCAGATAGGTTCATCGGCTCCCTCCAACATATAGCCGTGGGTTTGCGTACGTGTGTCCTACCGTTCGGCGAGGATCACCTCTTCCCGCCTCATTTTGCGGAAGCACGACAACCGCTGACCCAACTTAGGTTTTATCTCTTTAAGCTTATTACCTTCCATCTGATCCCAACAACGCTGCCACTTGTTATGCAGGAAGGTTTTTATTGCAGGGCAAAAGTCTCTGGCAGGAAAAGAAAGACAGCAAACACATGGAGCCAGCGCTGCTCGCCTGGCAGCCGCGTCAGCCACCTCGTTGCCCGCGATTCCAACGTGACTAGGAACCCAATATAGCATGGCTTTCTTTCTGGCCTGATCCAACTGAGTCGAACGTATTAAAATGTCCTGTAAAAGGGGACATGACGGATACAAAGACTTAAAACTCAGAACGCTGCTAAGAGAGTCCGTCAAATTAGATGCAAAGGTTCGGCGCCGACTTCAATAAAACGTAGTGCCTTAGTGATTGCTACGAGCTCCAATGTGAACATCGAAGCGTTTGGGGGCAACGAAAACGACCGGATGACGCCACCGCTCACAAACGCACAGCCTACACCATCAGAAGTTTTAGAGCAGTCCTTGTAAGTATGTGTGTAGCCCTGATATAAGGTTAAACGCTCAAGTGCTCTGGGCCTCATTATATCTGGCAGCGAGATATTCTCTCCATTTCAGTCAGTGATGCTGTGAAGGGGAGATCAAATGCCAGGCAGGAGTGCACAGATGACCTGATCGCTTCACTTTTCGAATGGGAGTTTCGTTTTCCCGCAGTAAGACTTGTATCCGGGAGCCAAAGGTTACAACATGCGCCCGAGGTGCATTGCGAACAAACGGCACAGCAGGCCGCGGAAAGATTGCATGATATGCGGGATGCCACGGGAACGTCGCAGCTTAAGTGCGCAACGCATGCCGAGCATTTTCCTCCTCGCTGACAACAGCGGCTCGTGCGATTCTACCAAGAGGCTTCGGGTTGGAGATGCACGGAACGCCCCTGTGATGGCACGTAAAACAGTGTGATGGATGGTGTCAATGATGCGTTTGGTGGATTCACACGCGCTGTCATAAATAAAACATGCATAGTCCAGCTTACAGTATATGATGGCCCGATACAGCAGCAAAGGCGTGCTCCGATCTCCGCCATACGATGTGCGCGAAACACATTTTAATACGTTCAAAAATTTAAAACAGCATTCACGTAGCGTCTTAAGATGTGCCTTATATGTAAGTCGGCGGTCAAAGTGTACCCCGAGGTATCTAGCCACGGGCTCAGTTGGAATGCATTGCCCCATACAGACGGATAGACAGGTCACCGCATTGCCGGCTACGACAAAAATGTATGGCTACAGTCTTGCTACTTGAAAACCTAACCCCGTTCATGGTACCCCACTTCTCAACGCGGTTCACAGCCAACTGGAGTTGGCGCCCCATCGATGGTGCTCTTGCTGCGCTGGTCCAAATAGTAAAATCATCAACAAAAAGGGCACAACCTACAGACTGCGGCAGCCCAATCCCGATGTCGTTAATGATAACGGCGAACAAGGCTACGCTGAGAACGCCGCCTTGGGGCACACCGTTAACTTGAACATGCCTCTCAGAGAGCGCGTTTCCAACACGGACACGGAAAGAACGTCCAACTAGAAAGTTTTGAAGAAAGGGGCTCATATTCCCGCGTATACCATACCTGTGTAGCTTGAGAAGGATGCCTTGACGCCATGTGGTATCATAGGCGCCCTCTTTGTCAAAGAACACTGCGCCTACGTGTCGGTTTGCTTTAAATTCCATACGAATCGCAGTGTCAAAAACTAAAAGATTGTCCACTGTGCTGCGATTCTTCCTAAAACCACACTGGGCGTTTGTAAAAACGCCGTGATGCTCTAAAACCCAAGTTACACGGACATTAACCATCTTTTCCATCAACTTATAGATCGATGAAGTGAGAGAAATAGGTCTATAGTGTAAAGGACCTAGTCCACTTTTACCCGGTTTCAAAACAGGAACGACAATAGCTTCTCGCTAAGAGGCTGGAAAGTTACCATTGGCCCAGAGCGCATTAAATATCGCTAAAAGAGCGCGAAGCACGCAAGGCGGCAAATGCTTGAGCATGTCGTTGTGCTCAGTGTCCGGACCTTCTGACACGCTGCGAAGCTTGGGCAAACTGTGGGTTAGTGTTGCCACCTTCGCTGCGGTAGGCCAGCGCCCGGGCAATCTCGTTCGCAACTTCCAACGGGCACGTCACGGCCTGTCCGTCCACACATGGTACCGGAAGAGTCATGAACGAAAACTGTCCCGATATGCGCTTAATTCGAGACCAAACCTGCGATGTTGGCGTGAAGCGGTTCAGCGTACTCACGTAAGCATACCAGGAAGCACGCTTCGCCTCCCTAACGGTGCGCCGAGCAAAAGCTCTCGCCTTCTTAAACGCTATCAGGTTTTCTACATTGCTCCTGGCGTCAAAAGCCCGAAACACACGTTTACGCGCCCGGATGGCGCTCTGACACTCCTCCGTCCACCACGGAACAGGAGTACGTCGGGGAGCGCCAGACGTGCGTGGGATGCAACTGTTGGCACACTCTAAGAGTCTGTGAGTAAAATCCTCAATAGAGGGTGCCGTCCTCTCAGGCTCAGTTACAAACGATTCTTCAAGCCCAGTCTCAAATTCGCACCACTCCGGTCTCTTAAAATTCCAGCGTTGTGGCCTAACACCCAACGCTCCACCTCTCTAAAACCTGACCCACACTGGGAAGTGGTCGCTTCCCATTGGGTCATCTCCGACACTCCCCTAGAGGTGTTGGACAAGCTGGGGACTAGAGAGGCTTAAGTCTAGACGTCGCTGACGTCTGACCGGACGGCATTGTAAAATGTGTACGAGTTCCTGTGTTTAAAATACATAGTGAAGTACCTTGGATAAAATTCTCACACAGCTTTCCAAGAGCACTGGTAACGTCACACCCCCAAGCGGTGTGATGCGCATTAAAATCGCCTAGAAGAAGAAGTGGTGGAGGCAGTTCAGCCAGCAGACATCTAAGATGCACCAACGGAAAAGCGATGCCTGGTGGAAGGTAAAGTGAACAAACAGTGATGTGGCGCGATTGATGAATAAAGCCGCACGGCCACAACCTGAAGTGTGGACCGCAAGCTTAACCCCTCACTGGCACGCTATCGTGAACTGCCAGGAGGACGCCACCGTGAGCAATGCTCTCCGTCAACGCGTCGTTGCGAAACATTGCATATTCTTTCAAAGAGCAGAAATGCTCAGACGCTAGCTTGGTCTCCTGCAAAGCCACGGCTGCAGGAGAGACCCTGCTGACGACAGCCTCGAGATCGAGGGCGTTCGCCCTTACTCCTCTACAGTTCCACTGTAAAAACGCCGGCAAAAGGGCGCATTAAAAAAGCGGTAAAATGCGAAAAGCTAAAACAAGTCCCGGCTTAAAGGAACTCGGCTGGGCTAGTTGTATGTCCAGACGCCTCAGACCGAGAGCTTCGGCTTAACTCCGGGGGGCCGTGCCCCACCATAGGACGAATTCTTGAGCTTTCTCCGTCAGATGGAGAAGGGGGGCCGGCTGGGGCACGCTTTACGCTAGCGTATCCAGTCCTGGGTGGAGGCGGGGAGGGCCCATCGGTGGACCTCTACCGGGGTTCGAGGGACCAGCGGGGGCCTCCACCGGCTTCCGTGACGATGGAGTGCTGTTTCGGGGGACGGACTCCTTGCCTGCCCCAGACATACGGTTCGCCGCCTTTGTCCGTTCTTGTTCGGCCAAGCGCGCCCGCTTGGCATCGCGGGCGCGCCTGTCCGCCTCGTGCCGCTCCAACGTTTCTATCGCCAGCCCACATGTGTTCGCTGATGGTGTCGGAAGTGACGGAGGCAGCGGAGCACACGAAGCGGAGGCGGACGAAGGTGGCGAGGAAACCGATGCGGAGACCGGCGGAGACCGCGGGCCACGGCCACGCCGGACCACCGTCCAGCCCTCCTCTCCGGCAGGAGACGGCGGTGCCGTGGGAGTCGGCAACATGGAGGGTGCCGACCGGCCAGGGGCGAGGAGGTTGCCAGCACGGTCTCCTTCGACCGCTCCAGCGAGGAAGGGGGAGCCAGGGCTGCCAGACTGGAGTCCAGCGCCTGGTTTGTCGATACAACCGAGAGACCAAAGGACTTCAAGAGCGCTACAAACTGAGCAGCGGTCATCTGATCAGTGGAGGTCGGACGTGCGGTGGAAATCTTAGCTTTTTTCGGCGTATGATGTTCATGGGTGGCTCTCCTCGTACAATGTTCTGGCCTCGTGAAAAGAGATGTTGCGAGTGGTCTTAATGGATATAATTTACGTTTCCTTCGCGTACGCTGTGCACGTGCGGTCGTATGTCGTGTGCGGAGCCTGGTTCTTGTCACAATTCACCAATACACTCTCTCTCTGAATCGCAAAATTCCATTGTGTGCTCGGAGGAAGCGCATTTCCCATAGACAGGCTTGTTGCGGCAGTACTGTTTGGTATGACCAAATCGCTGGCAGTTGAAGCATCGCATGTGGTTTGGGATGAAGAGGCGCACCTTGACACGTGCGTATCCAACGCGTATTTCAGAAGGCAGATCCGGGCGATTGAAAGTCGAGATGATGTTATTTGTCGGCAGTTGCTCGCTTCCTTTTCTAGTGGAGATCCTACATGCAGCAGTAACGCTGAACACAGACAACTCGTCAGTGATCTCTTCTTCACTAACATCACGCAATTCGAAGCAGTTGATTATTCCCTGGATGCATTTTTGTCAGGTGTGGTGTCACTCGGATAGGTACTGAAACGTCTCGTTTGCCATTCTTGTCCCGAACGCAGTACGTGAATTCGGCTGCAGCCATCGCACGATCAGCCTCTGTTCCGTTAACAAACTCTACGTCTAGCCCTCCATCACGCAATTGGTCACACCAATCCACATTTCCAAATCAATCACACCCGTTCTTCCGCTATAGGATGCCATGCAGGTTTCAGTGAGGTTTCGGCACCGGGGCTCCCCACCCACATCGGAGCCCAACTGGGGGCCCGGCCCAACACTCCCTCGGGTGGTGGTCACCGCCAGGGCTACCCCGGTGCTATACGGGACGAACGACACCTCCCGCACGGCCAGGTGTAACTGGGGAAACCCCTCCCCGTCCTGACCATGGTTCAGCGCCGCCGCCCCTTAACCGCTTAAGCCGCCGCGCGCGGTCAGGCACCCCAAGCGGAAGCCCGCAAGGGGCACCCAACCGCACGCGAGCGACAAGCCGCTAGGCCCGTGTGGGGCCCCACGAGCCCCCATGCCCCCGGATATCCTGGCCAAAGTGGAGTGTTGGAACGCGCCGTGACTGACCCGCATGACGCGCCCCTCAGCCATCAGGATCCGATCAACCCGGGGACGTGGGCGAGGGGGCACGGCGACCCCAGGAGCTCACGTACCGGCAGGGTCGCTACGCCCTGAGAGGAACAGCTTGCGCTGTCTACCCGCTACTGGATCTGGGACCCGAGGGGGCGCTAGTCCCCTACACCGACTGAAGCCGGTGCCCGTGCGGTATTTTTTTATTGATATTTTTAGTCTCTGTTCTATTGGTTATTGCTCTGTTTGGTTCTAGGTCTAGTCTGCCTATTTCCGACGTTTCGTTGTTTTCCCGTCAGCATCCACGAGGAGCGCAAGTCGATTCTTGGTCAGGCGCGAGTCTGGTTGGAGTTGAGGCGCGGTGCTGGCGATGGGCGGTCGTGAACTTCGGTGCCTTCGGCGTGGCGGCCGTCCATAACTGATGGCAGCGGTGGGATGCGAGGGCCCACGCCGCGACTACTGCCGCGTCGACGAGGTTTTCGCGCTCATTTGCCTGCCTGGTGACGCCTGCTTTTATGGGGTCGCTGAGCGCGCCTCTGCGACCGCCCGCCGCCACCCGCCCGCCGGCCAGCCGAGTGACCTCCAGTAGGGTCAGTCTGGTGCGTGCCTCCTGCGCGACACGCCGCGCTGCGTCTGAGCGGACGGCCGGTCCGGCTGTGCCTTGCGCAGCAGCGGGAGTAGCTGTGGCTTATGGCTGCCAGGTGACACTAGGCTGCTGGCGGCACTGTCAGGGTGCCGGCTGTGTGTCTGGCTGCCTGCTCTGCTGCAATGATTGGTTAAGTACCTAGTCTTGCTTCATCGTTTTATTTAACTGATTTGCTTTCCTGATAGCATAAGCTCTAACCCTCCCACTTTGGCCGATGTGGCTCCTGCTGCGCCTTTGAGATCCGAGATGGTGGCCTGACGATGCCTAGTTTTGATGGACGTGGTTCGCTGAGACGTTTTCTTGATAATTTTCAGCAGTATGCCATGCTCCGAGAATGGACCGGGGAGCAAATGTCAAATGTCTTCCCGCTGTCACTCACTGGCACTGCTCGTGACCATTTGATAGCTTCCCCTCAGCAGGCTGCCACCTTCGAGACGGCTGCTGCAGGGATGAGAGGTGCTTTCGGTGCTAAGACCGTGACAGAGCATCACCTCGCCTTGCGTGAGTTGACGTTTAGTGTGGGCGAGAATCTCGATGCGTTTGTCATCAGATTTAGGAAGCTGATGGCTATAGCTTTCCCCACCCTCACCGATACGGGTCCACTGATGTTCAGCCATTTCCTGGCCACCTTACCCGCTGACTTACATGGCGCCGTTATTACGGACGGTGTTTCGTCCTTTGACGGCACCATCACTAAGGTGCGTAACCTGTTCACTTCAGAGGCATATCTGAGGCAGTCTCAGTCCACTGTCCGCCGTCTCGACTTTGACGGTGAACTGGCTGTGTTGACGAGGAGGGTGATGAGCTTAGAGGCCGCAGTTCAGGCAGCCTCTCGCCCTGGTGGCAGTTCTGTCGGTCGGAGAAACCGAGGTTCGCGGTTATGTCTGTGCTGCGGTGGGCAGAGTCATGTCCGCGATCGCCGCAGAATGTGGAACCGGGAGTGTTTCAAATGTTACTGATGTGCCCCAAGACATGTCCTTAGCAGTCTTTTCCGCATGGAAACGAGATGGGGTCCGGCCGCCGAGAGAGCAGTCTCCAGCGAAGCGTTCCACCACCGAGCGACCGAACCGGCCAAACTCCGATGGCGTTCAGTCTGAGTCACCATCAAACTCACCGATGACATGCGTCTGACGGCGCGCCTCGCTGGTGTGGATTGTCAGTGCCTTCTTAACACAGGTAGTTCGATCAGCGTGTTGCATAAGTCTGTGGTCGATGCAATGCCTAACCTGGCACTGAAAAAGACGTCCGTACTGTCACATTCTGAGCCCCCACTTCTTGGTCGAGCTGTGGTGCCTTTCGACATTGCTGGCGTTAAGTGCACCGTACCATTTTTTTTGTGTTTTGTTTCTGATGTCACTGACGCGCCTTATTTTTTCGGTTTGATTTTTTGCAGCATTGCCCCTGCATTATTTATTTGCGTGCCCAACAGCTTTTTGTAACCCCCGCCGAAGCCGTTCGTTTAGTGTCCGCTCACGCTGTGACGATCGGCGACGTTTCTTTGAGTGCTGACCGAGTCGTCCTGGCACCGAGGCTATTTTAAAAGGTTTTGTGCAAAATTGTTTTTACAATGGCCCTGCTCTCGTCGAACCCGTTGATGAACTGAATGGTTTACTGGTCATCAGTGCACTCGTGACTGTCGCTGGCTCTAGGGTGTCATTTGTTGTGCGGAATGTGACGACTGAACCCATTACTATTCCCAAAAAGTGTGCTCTGGCCAGGCTGGAGGTTGGTTTTGCCGAGCAGCCACATGATTTGAAAGATGAGACTGAGCAAGCTGTCAAACTGCGGTCTGATCCAGCAATTGAGGAAGCGCGAAGAAAACGCCCAATACAAGGTACACGGCCAAGGGTATTGACACACCCGAAATGCTTAGCATACGCGCTACTGCTTACTATATCACTGTCCTTTGCTTGCACTGCTAGGCCTGCCAAACCAGCAAACAGCACACCAGCAAACGGCACACAATGTTGAAAGAGCTTGCGGCTTGCAGGATGTCAAACGTGTGACAACTGCTGTGGCGCATGACCCTCCTATTACGACAGCTGGTGGCATGACGACAACTTGACTCGCAATGTCATTTGGGCATTGGTCATTTGGGCATCTACTGCTGGTCTAGCCGTCACTGGCCCGTTGCTCTTTTTCTGAGTGCTTTGAAACGTCTTGAGTGCACCGTCTGCGAGAGGATGGAGCTTCTTAAGAGACCACCTGGCGACGCATATCTTATCCCATATTGCGGCCAAGCCGCAAACTGCTGCCTTGCAACATCTGTGAGAGTGGCTTCCTGTCGGCCCAGCAGCTAAAAAAGCACCAAAAAACGCCGAACACAAGGTGCACGGCCAAAGGTATTTACACGCCCGAAATATTTACTGTACATGCCACTGCTTACTTCATCACTATCCATTGGACGTGTTCCTGAGGCTGACGAATTGACCAAGAGTCACACCCTGACCCCGATGTTCTCCAACGGCGCAGGTCCCCTTCCAGCGAGTTGCTGGAAGGGGGCCTGCGCCTGGGAAGGGGGCGGCGCAGGTCCCCTTCCAGTCCTTTAACCACTATGCGTTCGCTGGATGAGCATTACACAAGCAAACAGCACACAAGGTTGAAAGAGATTTCGGCTTACATGATGTCATAACGTGTGACAACTGCTGTGGCGCATGACCCTCCTATTACAACAGCTGGTGGCATGACGACAACTTGACTCGCAATGTCATTTGGCTATTGGTCATTTGGGCATCCACTGCTGGTCTAGCCGTCACTGGCCCGTCGGTCTTTTTCTCAGTGCATTGGAACGTCTTGCGTACACGTGTGCGAGAGGACGAAGCTTGTTAACAGGGACCATCAGACGACGCATATGTTATCCAATATTGCGGCAAAGCCACAGCAGCTGCCGTGAAACGTGTGTGAGTGGGTTCCTGTGGGCCCAACGGTTGAAAAAGCACTGAGAAAACTCCGAACCCAAGGTACGCGGCCGAAGGAGGTATTGACACGCCCGAAATATTTTAGAGTACGTGCCGCTTACTTCATCACTGTTCACTGGACGTGTTCCTAAGCCTGACAAATCGCTCAAGAGGCACACCCTGACCCCAATGGTGTCCTCTGGCGCAGGTCCCCTTCCAGTGTGTTGCTGACAGGCGCCGGGCGACCACTGCAATTTGAGCGCCTTTTCTGCACGCGGGCTTTCCAGACAGCAGGAATGCATCACAACCACTTCCGGTATAATGGTCACATGACGGGGCTGTTTAGCGGCGACATGACTACGGGCCTTCAAGATAAACTTGGAGGGGGGGGGGGGCACTCTTGGTGGTATGAACATGCATCTCACTGAAGCATTTGACGCGCTGCTAATATGTATGTACCTTTACAACACAGGCTTTTGGACGACCTTGCACGCAAGTAAGCAACGTATTTCAAAGCTTGAAGCCCGAAAGCGAGAAAAAGGCATCCAGGCCAAGTGCCAAAGGGAGGAAATCAAAGCGAGTTGGAACAGAATAAGTAAAGCCATAGCGCGACACTTCCTTGAAGTTGCGTGATCACCGTACAAGTGTGCCTTTTTCAGAATTAACATCACATGCACGCATCACATTTCCGCGTCATGTGCACGCTTCAAGCACGGTGTGTGTAAGGGTCACGTGACGAACATGACGCACGCCGGGAGGCCGCCGTACTGCAAACCGCCGATACCTGCAAGCCAACCAACTACAGACGCCCGCAAGCCAGTCGACTATAGACACCTGTAGACCAGCACGCGGAAGCAATGCAATTGTGTATTGTCACCCTTGTTGTCAATTACGACCTATTGATATTAACAAAGCCGCCGACAATTAGACCAAGTTGGTAGCGTCCTCCTGGTAGCGTCCTCCTGGTAGCGTCCTAGCGACAATCGCGTGCACATGAATCACGTTAACGTGCACGGTGCGTGAAAGGACAGAGTTTGTGGACCGAGACTACCGGGCAAGGCACATCTTATCTCATAACGCGGCGAGGCCGAAGACTCTGCCTGGCAGCACATCTGGGGATGGCTTCCGCTTGGTCCAGCAGTTGAAGCGCAGGGAAAACCCCCGAGCACGAGACTCACGGCCAAAGGTATTGACCTGCCCGAAATATTTAGAGTGCGTGCTGCTGCTTACTTCATCACTGCCCATTCGACGTGTTCTACTTCATCACTGCCCATTCGACGTGCCTTACAACTTGTTCAAGAGTCATACCTAAAGGGGTAGGATATTCTCTCAGAGAAATGGGCAATAAATTTTATGGCATTTCGCCCGTGCGTGCTCTTACCTCAAATCCAACAATGTACTATGAAGAAATATCTGGGAAAAACTGTTATTACCGAGGAGCTTGGCAAGTCCCATCAAACTGTGAGCAAAGGCCTGCAGTATGTCATAACGTGTGACAACTGCTGTGGCGCATGACCGTCCTATTACAACAGCTGGTGGCATGACGATAACTTGACAAGCAACGTCATTTGGGCTTTGGCCATTCGGGCATCCACTGCTGGTGTAGTCGTCACTGGCCCGTTGGTATTTTTTCCCAGAGCTTTGTAGCGTCTTGAGTGCACTATTCGCGAGAGAACGGAGCTTGTTAACACAGGCCACCCGACAACGCATATCTTATCCCATATTTCGGGAAAACTGAAGCAGCTGCCTCGCAACACCGTGAGGCTGGCTTCCGGTGGATCCAGCAGTTGAGGAAGCACGAAGAAAACCCCAACACAAGGTACGCGGCCAAAAAAATTGACACGCCTGAAATATGCACGTGCTTCTGCCACGTCATCACTGTCCGTTGCTTACATTGATAAGCCTGTTAAGTATCTCGGGTGACACCTCGACCCCAATGTTGTTCTCTGGCACAGCCCCTCTTCCAGCGTGTTGCTGGTATGACACCGGGCAACTGTCTTAGCTCCGAGCGTTCAACCCTCATGCGAGATCTTCGTACCACCGGCACGCTTCAACAAACACTTCCGGTGTAAGGGTCACGTGACGAACATGGCGCACGCCGGATGGTCGCCGTGCGGCACCTATTCAAGGCTGCAAGCGATGCGCGCCAGGCCACAGAACCGGCACGGGCGCCATGAATGTGATGCACACTTGGGCAAACTACCGACGCCTGCAAGCTAACCATCTACAGACGCCTGCAAGCCAGTCAACTAGACACCTGTAGCCAGCACGCGGAAGCAATGCAATTGAGTACTGCCACCCTTGTGAGTAACAAAGTTATTGACATTTACAAGGTCTTCGAGAATGCCATGTTGGAATGGCCTCCCAGAGAAGTTATTGAAAATGTAATGGTAACTACTCACGTTGGCTAATCGCGAAGCAAAATAGGTGGGTTTTAAAACCCTAAAGCCGGTTTTGAGTGTGCATTAAAATGTCTGCCACATCGCCAAACTACTGAATAGGAGAGAGTTGCACAAAAAATGTTTTCATGTGATGTCGTTTTGATATTGGACCTCGGCAATCTCATTCAAGGATGAAAGACATGCATATATGACGAGAGACCACAGTCCCGCCAATGACAAGGAATTGGCCACATGAAGATGTCCGCCTTCGGCTTATTGCCACTGCCACCCTCACTGCCCGGTGGTCTTCGTCAACTTCCAACGGAGGTTATGTGCAGCATGCAAAAGAGACGCAACAAATTGAAGAGGAAATGTCAGGAGAGAGTCGATCAAATAAATCATCGACCGTTATGTCGAAAAGCATAGGAGAAATATAGCTTCCTTGCAGGGGACCGTTCTCAAGAAGTGATAATAAAAAACAACCGATCGGCAGCTCACACAAAGCGGCCGCATTTCCAGAGAGAAATTGCACTAAACAGTGTAGCAAATCTCTCTTAAATCCTAACCTATAAAGCTTGAAAATAAATGTCGGCTGAACGTCATATCGAAGGCGCGGGAAACGTCTAGGAATACAGCTGTGACTTGGTGTTTCTAGGGAAATGCACGACGAACGTCCATTTCCAGGCGGATAATATGTTCACAGGTAGTACGGTTGCGTCGAAATCCATAACCTCAGTCCGGTATCAGCTGAACATGATTTATTAACCAGACAAGGGGCTTTCAAGCTCAAGTGTTCCATGAGTTTCCGAAGGCAGCTAGTGAGTGCAATGGGACGATAGTTGGCTGGGTCGTAAGTGTCCTTGTCTGGTTTTGTTAGTGGGATGATTACATCCATGGTCTTTCGATGTGTCTGGAAAAACATGGGAAGACCACATGTATTTGAAAATGTTAAAAATTAGCTGAAGTGTGTGTAATAAATGGCGAAACAAAGAAAAGTGCCATCTATCCCACCCCACCGAAACATTGTTTACCAGTGGATTTAACTGAATCGCAAAACTCTGGTGAAGAAATGGTACATTGTACGTTTCTGTGTGTCAGAAAGAAAGCAGGTCGGAGGTGAACTA